>NW_028154010.1:17500-25000 GCF_964211835.1 Anser anser | reverse complement strand
GGATGGGGGAGAGAAACGGGAAAGTGAAGCCTGTGAGTTGAGATAAAGACAGTTTATTAAGACAGGAAAATAATAATAACAATAATAATAATAATAGTGATAATGGTAATAGTATTAACAATAATAATGTGTAAGAAAACAAGTGATGCACAATGCAATTGCTCACCACCCGCTGACCGATGCCCAGCCTATTCCCGAGCAGCCGGCCCCCCACCCCGGCCAGCCACCCCTATATATTGTTTAGCATGACGTCAGATGGTATGGAATACCCCTTTGGCCAGTTGGGGTCAGCTGTCCTGGGTCTGTCCCCTCCCAGCTCCTGCTGCACCCCCAGCCTGCTCGCTGGCAGGACAGAGCAAGAAGCCGAAAAGTCCTTGGCCTGGTGTAAACACTGCTCTGCAACAATTAAAACATCAGCATGTTATCAGCGCTCTTCTCATCCTAATTCAAAACATAGCACCCTACCAGCTACTATGAGCTACTTAACTCTGTCCTAACTGGAACCAGGACAGATATCCACCCCTTATTCCATACCATTTATGTCATGCTCAGGTTACACTCTGTCCAATACATTCTAATTAATCACCATTTTCATCTATGATATATAGCAATCATGGTAGTGATGACATACATTATTATATAATAATTAACATACTACAATTCAACTCATGGGCTATTCTCACCCAGTATCAAATCCCCTTGAGGTACACACCGGACCTCCCCATTCTTTTGCATTACCCACCAAGTGCATCCAGGTCCCTGAGCAAAAGCAATTCCACGAATGGGTTTGCCTTTTCCTGAGGCAGGAGTAGCCCAGACTGTTTTACCCAGCATGTTTCTTACGTGCACTACAGGAACTTTATCCCCTTCTACAGTGCGTAACAGGTTTGATTGGGCAGGTCCAGCTCGGTTGGCAGATCCCCTGGTATTGACTAACCAGGTGGCCTTTGCCAAATGTGTATCCCAATTTTTGAACGTCCCAGCACCCATTGCTTTCAGTGTAGTCTTCAACAGTCCATTGTATCGTTCAACTTTTCCAGAGGCTGGTGCATGATAGGGGATGTGATACACCCACTCAATACCATGTTCTTTGGCCCAAGTGTCTATAAGGTTGTTTCGGAAATGAGTCCCGTTGTCTGACTCAATTCTCTCTGGGGTGCCATGTCGCCATAAGACTTGCTTTTCAAGGCCCAGGATAGTGTTCCGGGCGGTGGCATGGGGCACAGGATATGTTTCCAGCCATCCGGTGGTTGCTTCCACCATTGTAAGTACGTGGCGCTTGCCGTTGCGGGTTTGAGGGAGTGTGATGTAATCAATCTGCCAGGCCTCTCCATATTTATATTTCAGCCATCGTCCTCCATACCAAAGAGGTTTTGACCGTTTGGCTTGCTTGATTGCAGCACATGTTTCACAGTCATGAATAACCTGTGCTATAGTGTCCATGGTCAGGTCCACCCCTCGATCACGAGCCCATCTGTAGGTTGCATCTCTACCTTGATGGCCTGAGGTGTCATGGGCCCATCGGGCTATAAATAATTCACCTTTATGTTGCCAGTCCAGGTCCACCTGAGCCACTTCAATCTTAGCAGCCTGATCCACCTGCTGGTTGTTTTGGTGTTCTTCAGTAGCCCGATTCTTGGGCACATGAGCATCTACATGGCGTACCTTTACAACCAGGTTCTCTACCCGGGCAGCAATATCTTGCCACAATGCCGCAGCCCAGATGGGCTTGCCCCTGCGCTGCCAGTTGTTCTGCTTCCATTGCTGTAACCACCCCCACAGGGCATTTGCTACCATCCATGAATCAGTATAGAGATAGAGAACTGGCCACTTTTCTCGTTCAGCAATATCTAAAGCCAGCTGAATGGCTTTTACTTCTGCAAACTGACTCGATTCACCTTCTCCCTCAGCAGCTTCTGCAACTCGTCGTGTAGGACTCCATACAGCAGCTTTCCATCTCCGATGCTTTCCCACAATACGACAGGACCCGTCAGTGAACAAGGCATATTTCTTCTCATTTTCTGGTAGCTTGTTGTACAGGGGGGCTTCTTCAGCACGAACCACCTCCTCCTCTGGTGATATCCCAAAGTATTTGCCTTCTGGCCAGTCCATAATCACCTCCAAGATTCCTGGGCGACTGGGGTTTCCTATTCGAGCCCGCTGAGTAATCAGTGCAACCCACTTGCTCCATGTAGCATCAGTTGCATGATGCGTAGAGGGGACCCTTCCTTTGAACATCCAGCCTAGTACCGGCAGTCGGGGTGCCAGGAGGAGCTGCGCTTCAGTACCGACCACTTCCGAAGCAGATCGAACTCCTTCATATGCTGCCAATATCTCCTTTTCAGTTGGAGTATAGCGGGCTTCAGATCCTCTGTATCCCCGACTCCAAAACCCCAGGGGTCGACCTCGAGTTTCCCCAGGTTCTTTCTGCCAGAGGCTCCAGGTGGGACCATTCTCTCCGGCTGCGGTGTAGAGCACATTCTTTACATCTGGTCCTGTTCGGACTGGCCCGAGGGCTACTGCATGAACTATTTCCTGCTTAATTTGTTCAAAGGCTTGTCGTTGCTCAGGGCCCCATTCAAAAGCATTCTTCTTACGGGTTACTTGGTAGAGCGGGTTTACAATCAGACTGTAATTTGGAATATGCATTCTCCAAAACCCCACGACACCTAGGAAAGTTTGTGTTTCTTTTTTGCTAGTTGGTGGAGACATAGCTGTTATTTTGTTGATCACATCCATTGGGATTTGACGGCGTCCATCTTGCCATTTTATTCCTAAAAACTGGATCTCTCGTGCAGGTCCTTTAACTTTATTCTGTTTTATGGCAAAACCAGCCTTCAGAAGGATTTGGACTATTTTCTTCCCTTTCTCGAAAACTTCTTCTGCAGTGTCACCCCACACAATGATGTCATCGATGTACTGCAGGTGTTCAGGAGCTTCCCCCTGCTCCAGCGCAGACTGGATCAGTCCATGGCAAATGGTAGGGCTGTGTTTCCACCCCTGGGGCAGCCGATTCCAAGTATATTGGACTCCCCTCCAAGTGAAAGCAAACTGTGGCCTGCACTGTGCTGCTAGAGGGATGGAGAAAAATGCATTAGCGATATCAATTGTGGCATACCACTTGGCTGCCTTTGATTCCAGTTCATACTGGAGTTCTAGCATGTCCGGCACTGCAGCACTCAGTGGTGGCGTGACTTCGTTCAGGCCACGATAGTCCACTGTTAGTCTCCACTCACCATTAGACTTTCGCACTGGCCATATGGGACTATTAAAAGGTGAATGAGTCTTGCTGATCACTCCTTGGCTCTCCAGTTGACGAATTAGCTTATGGATGGGACTCAGGGAGTCTCGGTTGGTGCGATATTGCCGCCGGTGCACTGTTGTGGTAGCGATCGGCACTTGCTGTTCTTCAACCCTCAGCAACCCCACAACAGAAGGGTCCTCTGAGAGACCAGGCAAGGTAGACAACTGTTTAATGTCCTCTGTCTCCAAAGCAGCTATGCCAAAAGCCCAGCGGAACCCTTTTGGGTCCTTGAAATATCCTCTTCTAAGATAGTCTATGCCAAGGATGCACGGAGCATCTGGGCCAGTCACAATACGGTGCTTTTGCCACTCATTACCGGTTAGACTCACTTCAGCCTCCAATACAGTTAACTGCTGGGATCCCCCCGTCACACCATAAATACAGATGGGCTCTGGCCCTTTATAGCTTGATGGCATTAGAGTACATTGTGCACCGGTGTCTACCAAAGCCTTATACTTCTGTGCGTCTGACGTGCCAGGCCATCGAATCCACACAGTCCAATAAACTCGATTGTCCCTTTCCTCCCCCTGGCTGGAGGCAGGGCCCCTCTAGTCCTGGTCAGAATCTTCATTTCTGTGTTTAAAGGACTGCCTGCTGGAAGTTGGAGCAGCAAACCTTTCAGAGAACTCCTTTTTCCCAATTGTTTTCCTTTGCAATTCACGTACCCGTGCCTCTAGGGTCGCAGTAGATTTTCCATCCCATTTTCTCATGTCCTCTCCATGGTCACGTAGGTAAAACCACAGGGTGGCGCGGTGTGTGTGCCCACCATATTGTCTTCCTTGCATAGATGAACGTTTACCCCTAATAGCTGAGACACTGGTTTGTACAGGTGGGGAGGAAAATAAACTCTCTTTAAGTTGGTGGATCTCTTCAGAAAGTTTCTCCAAGGTATTCTCTTTTAGCTGGTGGACACTGGTTCGTTCAGGTGAAGGGGAAGATAATCTTTCTTCAAGTTGGTGGATCTTTTCAGAAAGTTTCTCCAAAGCATTCTCTTTTAGCTGGTGGACACTGGTTCGTTCAGGTGAAGGGGAAGATAATCTTTCTTCAAGTTGGTGGATCTTTTCAGAAAGTTTCTCCAAAGCATTCTCTTTTAGCTGGTGGACACTGGTTCGTTCAGGTGAAGGGGAAGATAATCTTTCTTCAAGTTGGTGGATCTTTTCAGAAAGTTTCTCTAAAGCATTCTCTTTTAGCTGGTGGACACTGGTTCGTTCAGGTGGAGGGGAAGATAAATTCTCTTTAAGTTGGTGGACCTCTTCAGAGAGTTTCTCCACAGCTGAGACACAGGCCTTTAGGGAAGAGGAGAGATTTCCTTCGTACTGCCGGAGTATTTTAGTCACTTCATTCACTGTGGGATTCTCCTCCGTTTTCCAGGCTAGCATTGCCAATGAGCTGGCATATGATGATGGGGCACTCTGTACAAACTTCCGCCACATGGGTAGTGTACACCGGACTGCATCTGGATCTGCGGATGTTTGTGCGTCGTCTAGGTCCTTATAAATTACTTCCCGTACGGCCAATTCCCTCAGGTACTGAATTCCCTTCTCCATGGTGGTCCATTTGCTTGGTAAACATACAAGTTCTTCCTTGAAGAGATACCTTTCCTTCACAGCTGACAGGAGACGCCTCCAGAGGCTGCGAGATTGTGCTCCATCTCCAATTGCTTTGTCAATGCATGCGTCCCTAGCAAGGGATCCCAGCCGCCTGGCTTCCTTGCCCTCCAATTCCACATAATTGGCTCCCGTGTCCCAGCACCGGAGCAGCCAGGTGACAAGCTGCTCGCCTATACAGCGACCAAAATCTTTTCGCACATCTCGTAGCTCACGCTGGTATAGAGTCCGGGTAATTACTGTTGATTTTTCGACATCCTCATCCTCATCTTCAGTCTTCTGCACCTTTGATGGCCGGTGTAGAGTCCGGGTAGTTACTGTTGATTTTCCGACATCCTCATCCTCATCTTCAGTCTCCTGCACCTTTGATGGCTGGTATGGAGTCCGGGTAGTTACTGTTGATTTTTCGCCATCCTCATCCTCATCTTCAGTCTCCTGCACCTTTGATGGCCCAGCCTCGTCTTCACTACGCCCAGACTTAGCAGAAGACTGTCTGCGTTTTAAACGACCTGAGCCTCTATACCATTTTTTCACCTTGTCTACAGGGGCAACTTGCACTGCTACAGCTCGTTTCTCTGACCCAGCCACAGGGTCTGCCACAGGGGTTGGAATACCCTCTGCGGGGTCAACTTGCACTGCTACAGCTCGTTTCTCTGACCCAGACGCAGGGTCTGCCACAGGGGTTGGAATACCCTCTGCGGGGTCAACTTGCACTGCTACAGCTCGTTTCTCTGACCCAGACGCAGGGTCTGCCACAGGGGTTGGAATACCCTCTGCGGGGTCAACTTGCACTGCTACAGCTCGTTTCTCTGACCCAGCCACAGGAGTGGGAGCAGCTGCACGAGCTGGGGCAGCTGCAGGAGCTGGAGCGGCTGCAGGGGCTGGAGCTGGAGTGGCTGCAGGGGCTGGAGCTGGAGCGGCTGCAGGAGCCGGAACGGCTGCAAGAGCTGGAGCTGGAGCGGCTGCAGGAGCTGGAGCTGGAGCGGCTGCAGGGGCTGGAGCTGGAGCGGCTGCAGGAGCCGGAACGGCTGCAGGAGCTGGAGCTGGAGCGGCTGCAGGAGCTGGAGCTGGAGCGGCTGCAGGAGCCGGAACGGCTGCAAGAGCTGGAGCTGGAGCGGCTGCAGGGGCTGGAGCTGGAGCGGCTGCAGGGGCTGGAGCTGGAGCGGCTGCAGGAGCCGGAACGGCTGCAAGAGCTGGAGCTGGAGCGGCTGCAGGGGCTGGAGCTGGAGCGGCTGCAGGGGCTGGAGCTGGAGCGGCTGCAGGAGCCGGAACGGCTGCAGGAGCTGGAGCTGGAGCGGCTGCAGGAGCTGGAGCTGGAGTGGCTGCAGGGGCTGGAGCGGCTGCAGGAGCTGGAGCTGGAGTAGCTGCAGGAGCTGCAGCTGGAACGGCTACAGGAGCTGGAGCTAGGTTGCTAGTAGCATCAATTGCAGCTCGATAGGCACAAGCCAGACCCCAGCACGCTACAGTGATTTGTGTCACTTTGGAACTGCCAGAGTCGTGACACCTTTTTTTCAAGCATTCTGCCAGCTTTTTAGGATTTTGCAGTTGTTCAGGGGTGAATGTCCAAAACACTGGAGGTGACCACTGCTCTAGAAACCTGCCCATATCCTCCCACACTCCCTGCCACTCGCAACTATCCCGCCTCAAGACAGATCTCCGGATGAGATTCCTAAGTAGTTGTTTAACCCTCCACAAAATCTGAAGCGCATTCAGGAGACATAACAACAAGAGCAGGCTGGTCTGAGTATCCCAAGGATATTCAACATCTCGGAGAACCACCGTAACTAACTCGGGGGATAAGAGGGTGGTGGTGAAGGAGAAAGGGAGAGTGAACAGGTAGGGAAACATGTCTTCCCCTGTCCCCTTCACAGATTGGCTCCCTAACGAAAACAGGCAATAGGTGTAATTGCTAATAGTTTCCGAGATATGGGTTCCAAAGTATAGAGTCGATGTCAGTGCTGAGTACAAATACCAGGTTAAAGTCATGACCAGATATTTCATCATTTCATAAGCCATTGCTACACCGCACAGTACCATAACAATCTTAAACCAGGGCCCGGAAAGGATGAACAGTGCAACAGGGAGCACATACAGAAAGTAACGCACCATAAAACTCAATTTGGAATACAGGTACAGCAGACTGGAGATTAAGGCAATCAACATCGTGACTAGCAACTATTAAGCAGGTCCAATACTTAAACCAATTTTAGTTTAACACACTCTGGTCAGATTTGTCGATATCTCAACCCTTCGGGCCCCACGTTGGGCGCCAAAAAGACTGTTGTGGTTTAACCCGGCTGGCAGCTAAACACCACACAGCCGTTCGCTCACCCTCCCCCCTCCCTCTCTGGGATGGGGGAGAGAAACGGGAAAGTGAAGCCTGTGAGTTGAGATAAAGACAGTTTATTAAGACAGGAAAATAATAATAACAATAATAATAATAATAGTGATAATGGTAATAGTATTAACAATAATAATGTGTAAGAAAACAAGTGATGCACAATGCAATTGCTCACCACCCGCTGACCGATGCCCAGCCTATTCCCGAGCAGCCGGCCCCCCACCCCGGCCAGCCACCCCTATATATTG
>NW_028154010.1:0-10000 GCF_964211835.1 Anser anser | reverse complement strand
ACAAGTGATGCACAATGCAATTGCTCACCACCCGCTGACCGATGCCCAGCCTATTCCCGAGCAGCCGGTCCCCCCACCCCGGCCAGCCACCCCTATATATTGTTTAGCATGACGTCAGATGGTATGGAATACCCCTTTGGCCAGTTTGGGTCAGCTGTCCTGGGTCTGTCCCCTCCCAGCTCCTGCTGCACCCCCAGCCTGCTCGCTGGCAGGACAGAGCGAGAAGCCGAAAAGTCCTTGGCCTGGTGTAAACACTGCTCTGCAACAATTAAAACATCAGCATGTTATCAGCGCTCTTCTCATCCTAATCCAAAACATAGCACCCTACCAGCTACTATGAGCTACTTAACTCTGTCCTGACTGGAACCAGGACAGATATCCACCCCTTATTCCATACCATTTATGTCATGCTCAGGTTACACTCTGTCCAATACATTCTAATTAATCACCATTTTCATCTATGATATATAGCAATCATGGTAGTGATGACATACATTATTATATAATAATTAACATACTACAATTCAACTCATGGGCTATTCTCACCCAGTATCAAATCCCCTTGAGGTACACACCGGACCTCCCCATTCTTTTGCATTACCCACCAAGTGCATCCAGGTCCCTGAGCAAAAGCAATTCCACGAATGGGTTTGCCTTTTCCTGAGGCAGGAGTAGCCCAGAATGTTTTACCCAGCATGTTTCTTACGTGCACTACAGGAACTTTATCCCCTTCTACAGTGCGTAACAGGTTTGATTGGGCAGGTCCAGCTCGGTTGGCAGATCCCCTGGTATTGACTAACCAGGTGGCCTTTGCCAAATGTGTATCCCAATTTTTGAATGTCCCAGCACCCATTGCTTTCAGTGTAGTCTTCAACAGTCCATTGTATCGTTCAACTTTTCCAGAGGCTGGTGCATGATAGGGGATGTGATACACCCACTCAATACCATGTTCTTTGGCCCAAGTGTCTATAAGGTTGTTTCGGAAATGAGTCCCGTTGTCTGACTCAATTCTCTCTGGGGTGCCATGTCGCCATAAGACTTGCTTTTCAAGGCCCAAGATAGTGTTCCGGGCGGTGGCATGGGGCACAGGATATGTTTCCAGCCATCCGGTGGTTGCTTCCACCATTGTAAGTACGTGGCGCTTGCCGTTGCGGGTTTGAGGGAGTGTGATGTAATCAATCTGCCAGGCCTCTCCATATTTATATTTCAGCCATCGTCCTCCATACCAAAGAGGTTTTGACCGTTTGGCTTGCTTGATTGCAGCACATGTTTCACAGTCATGAATAACCTGTGCTATAGTGTCCATGGTCAGGTCCACCCCTCGATCACGAGCCCATCTGTATGTTGCATCTCTACCTTGATGGCCTGAGGTGTCATGGGCCCATCGGGCTATAAATAATTCACCTTTATGTTGCCAGTCCAGGTCCACCTGAGCCACTTCAATCTTAGCAGCCTGATCCACCTGCTGGTTGTTTTGGTGTTCTTCAGTAGCCCGATTCTTGGGCACATGAGCATCTACATGGCGTACCTTTACAACCAGGTTCTCTACCCGGGCAGCAATATCTTGCCACAATGCCGCAGCCCAGATGGGCTTGCCCCTGCGCTGCCAGTTGTTCTGCTTCCATTGCTGTAACCACCCCCACAGGGCGTTTGCTACCATCCATGAATCAGTATAGAGATAGAGAACTGGCCACTTTTCTCGTTCAGCAATATCTAAAGCCAGCTGAATGGCTTTTACTTCTGCAAACTGACTCGATTCACCTTCTCCCTCAGCAGCTTCTGCAACTCGTCGTGTAGGACTCCATACAGCAGCTTTCCATCTCCGATGCTTTCCCACAATACGACAGGACCCGTCAGTGAACAAGGCATATTTCTTCTCATTTTCTGGTAGCTTGTTGTACAGGGGGGCTTCTTCAGCACGAACCACCTCCTCCTCTGGTGATATCCCAAAGTATTTGCCTTCTGGCCAGTCCATAATCACCTCCAAGATTCCTGGGCGACTGGGGTTTCCTATTCGAGCCCGCTGAGTAATCAGTGCAACCCACTTGCTCCATGTAGCATCAGTTGCATGATGCGTAGAGGGGACCCTTCCTTTGAACATCCAGCCTAGTACCGGCAGTCGGGGTGCCAGGAGGAGCTGCGCTTCAGTACCGACCACTTCCGAAGCAGATCGAACTCCTTCATATGCTGCCAATATCTCCTTTTCAGTTGGAGTATAGCGGGCTTCAGATCCTCTGTATCCCCGACTCCAAAACCCCAGGGGTCGACCTCGAGTTTCCCCAGGTTCTTTCTGCCAGAGGCTCCAGGTGGGACCATTCTCTCCGGCTGCGGTGTAGAGCACATTCTTTACATCTGGTCCTGTTCGGACTGGCCCGAGGGCTACTGCATGAACTATTTCCTGCTTAATTTGTTCAAAGGCTTGTCGTTGCTCAGGGCCCCATTCAAAAGCATTCTTCTTACGGGTTACTTGGTAGAGCGGGTTTACAATCAGACTGTAATTTGGAATATGCATTCTCCAAAACCCCACGACACCTAGGAAAGTTTGTGTTTCTTTTTTGCTAGTTGGTGGAGACATAGCTGTTATTTTGTTGATCACATCCATTGGGATTTGACGGCGTCCATCTTGCCATTTTATTCCTAAAAACTGGATCTCTCGTGCAGGTCCTTTAACTTTATTCTGTTTTATGGCAAAACCAGCCTTCAGAAGGATTTGGACTATTTTCTTCCCTTTCTCGAAAACTTCTTCTGCAGTGTCACCCCACACAATGATGTCATCGATGTACTGCAGGTGTTCAGGAGCTTCCCCCTGCTCCAGCGCAGACTGGATCAGTCCATGGCAAATGGTAGGGCTGTGTTTCCACCCCTGGGGCAGCCGATTCCAAGTATATTGGACTCCCCTCCAAGTGAAAGCAAACTGTGGCCTGCACTGTGCTGCTAGAGGGATGGAGAAAAATGTATTAGCGATATCAATTGTGGCATACCACTTGGCTGCCTTTGATTCCAGTTCATACTGGAGTTCTAGCATGTCCGGCACTGCAGCACTCAGTGGTGGCGTGACTTCGTTCAGGCCACGATAGTCCACTGTTAGTCTCCACTCACCATTAGACTTTCGCACTGGCCATATGGGACTATTAAAAGGTGAATGAGTCTTGCTGATCACTCCTTGGCTCTCCAGTTGACGAATTAGCTTATGGATGGGACTCAGGGAGTCTCGGTTGGTGCGATATTGCCGCCGGTGCACAGTTGTGGTAGCGATCGGCACTTGCTGTTCTTCAACCCTCAGCAACCCCACAACAGAAGGGTCCTCTGAGAGACCAGGCAAGGTAGACAACTGTTTAATGTCCTCTGTCTCCAAAGCAGCTATGCCAAAAGCCCAGCGGAACCCTTTTGGGTCCTTGAAATATCCTCTTCTAAGATAGTCTATGCCAAGGATGCACGGAGCATCTGGGCCAGTCACAATACGGTGCTTTTGCCACTCATTACCGGTTAGACTCACTTCAGCCTCCAATACAGTTAACTGCTGGGATCCCCCCGTCACACCATAAATACAGATGGGCTCTGGCCCTTTATAGCTTGATGGCATTAGAGTACATTGTGCACCGGTGTCTACCAAAGCCTTATACTTCTGTGCGTCTGACGTGCCAGGCCATCGAATCCACACAGTCCAATAAACTCGATTGTCCCTTTCCTCCCCCTGGCTGGAGGCAGGGCCCCTCTAGTCCTGGTCAGAATCTTCATTTCTGTGTTTAAAGGACTGCCTGCTGGAAGTTGGAGCAGCAAACCTTTCAGAGAACTCCTTTTTCCCAATTGTTTTCCTTTGCAATTCACGTACCCGTGCCTCTAGGGTCGCAGTAGATTTTCCATCCCATTTTCTCATGTCCTCTCCATGGTCACGTAGGTAAAACCACAGGGTGGCGCGGTGTGTGTGCCCACCATATTGTCTTCCTTGCATAGATGAACGTTTACCCCTAATAGCTGAGACACTGGTTTGTACAGGTGGGGAGGAAAATAAACTCTCTTTAAGTTGGTGGATCTCTTCAGAAAGTTTCTCCAAGGTATTCTCTTTTAGCTGGTGGACACTGGTTCGTTCAGGTGAAGGGGAAGATAATCTTTCTTCAAGTTGGTGGATCTTTTCAGAAAGTTTCTCCAAAGCATTCTCTTTTAGCTGGTGGACACTGGTTCGTTCAGGTGAAGGGGAAGATAATCTTTCTTCAAGTTGGTGGATCTTTTCAGAAAGTTTCTCCAAAGCATTCTCTTTTAGCTGGTGGACACTGGTTCGTTCAGGTGAAGGGGAAGATAATCTTTCTTCAAGTTGGTGGATCTTTTCAGAAAGTTTCTCTAAAGCATTCTCTTTTAGCTGGTGGACACTGGTTCGTTCAGGTGGAGGGGAAGATAAATTCTCTTTAAGTTGGTGGACCTCTTCAGAGAGTTTCTCCACAGCTGAGACACAGGCCTTTAGGGAAGAGGAGAGATTTCCTTCGTACTGCCGGAGTATTTTAGTCACTTCATTCACTGTGGGATTCTCCTCCGTTTTCCAGGCTAGCATTGCCAATGAGCTGGCATATGATGATGGGGCACTCTGTACAAACTTCCGCCACATGGGTAGTGTACACCGGACTGCATCTGGATCTGCGGATGTTTGTGCGTCGTCTAGGTCCTTATAAATTACTTCCCGTACGGCCAATTCCCTCAGGTACTGAATTCCCTTCTCCATGGTGGTCCATTTGCTTGGTAAACATACAAGTTCTTCCTTGAAGAGATACCTTTCCTTCACAGCTGACAGGAGACGCCTCCAGAGGCTGCGAGATTGTGCTCCATCTCCAATTGCTTTGTCAATGCATGCGTCCCTAGCAAGGGATCCCAGCCGCCTGGCTTCCTTGCCCTCCAATTCCACATAATTGGCTCCCGTGTCCCAGCACCGGAGCAGCCAGGTGACAAGCTGCTCGCCTATACAGCGACCAAAATCTTTTCGCACATCTCGTAGCTCACGCTGGTATAGAGTCCGGGTGATTACTGTTGATTTTTCGACATCCTCATCCTCATCTTCAGTCTTCTGCACCTTTGATGGCCGGTGTAGAGTCCGGGTAGTTACTGTTGATTTTCCGACATCCTCATCCTCATCTTCAGTCTCCTGCACCTTTGATGGCTGGTATGGAGTTCGGGTAGTTACTGTTGATTTTTCGCCATCCTCATCCTCATCTTCAGTCTCCTGCACCTTTGATGGCCCAGCCTCGTCTTCACTACGCCCAGACTTAGCAGAAGACTGTCTGCGTTTTAAACGACCTGAGCCTCTATACCATTTTTTCACCTTGTCTACAGGGGCAACTTGCACTGCTACAGCTCGTTTCTCTGACCCAGCCACAGGGTCTGCCACAGGGGTTGGAATACCCTCTGCGGGGTCAACTTGCACTGCTACAGCTCGTTTCTCTGACCCAGCCACAGGAGTGGGAGCAGCTGCACGAGCTGGGGCAGCTGCAGGAGCTGGAGCGGCTGCAGGGGCTGGAGCTGGAGCGGCTGCAGGGGCTGGAGCTGGAGCGGCTGCAGGAGCCGGAACGGCTGCAGGAGCTGGAGCTGGAGCTGGAGCGGCTGCAGGAGCTGGAGCTGGAGTGGCTGCAGGGGCTGGAGCGGCTGCAGGAGCTGGAGCGGCTGCAGGAGCTGGAGCTGGAGCGGCTGCAGGAGCTGGAGCTGGAGCGGCTGCAGGGGCTGGAGCGGCTGCAGGAGCTGGAGCGGCTGCAGGAGCTGGAGCTGGAGCGGCTGCAGGAGCTGGAGCTGGAGTGGCTGCAGGGGCTGGAGCGGCTGCAGGAGCTGGAGCTGGAGTGGCTGCAGGGGCTGGAGCGGCTGCAGGAGCCGGAACGGCTGCAGGAGCTGGAGCTGGAGCGGCTGCAGGAGCTGGAGCTGGAGTGGCTGCAGGGGCTGGAGCGGCTGCAGGAGCTGGAGCTGGAGCGGCTGCAGGAGCTGGAGCTGGAGCGGCTGCAGGAGCTGGAGCTGGAGCGGCTGCAGGAGCTGGAGCTAGGTTGCTAGTAGCATCAATTGCAGCTCGATAGGCACAAGCCAGACCCCAGCACGCTACAGTGATTTGTGTCACTTTGGAACTGCCAGAGTCATGACACCTTTTTTTCAAGCATTCTGCCAGCTTTTTAGGATTTTGCAGTTGTTCAGGGTGAATGTCCAAAACACTGGAGGTGACCACTGCTCTAGAAACCTGCCCATATCCTCCCACACTCCCTGCCACTCGCAACTATCCCGCCTCAAGACAGATCTCCGGATGAGATTCCTAAGTAGTTGTTTAACCCTCCACAAAATCTGAAGCGCATTCAGGAGACATAAGAACAAGAGCAGGCTGGTCTGAGTATCCCAAGGATATTCAACATCTCGGAGAACCACCGTAACTAACTCGGGGGATAAGAGGGTGGTGGTGAAGGAGAAAGGGAGAGTGAACAGGTAGGGAAACATGTCTTCCCCTGTCCCCTTCACAGATTGGCTCCCTAACGAAAACAGGCAATAGGTGTAATTGCTAATAGTTTCCGAGATATGGGTTCCAAAGTATAGAGTCGATGTCAGTGCTGAGTACAAATACCAGGTTAAAGTCATGACCAGATATTTCATCATTTCATAAGCCATTGCTACACCGCACAGTACCATAACAATCTTAAACCAGGGCCCGGAAAGGATAAACAGTGCAACAGGGAGCACATACAGAAAGTAACGCACCATAAAACTCAATTTGGAATACAGGTACAGCAGACTGGAGATTAAGGCAATCAACATCGTGACTAGCAACTATTAAGCAGGTCCAATACTTATACCAATTTTAGTTTAACACACTCTGGTCAGATTTGTCGATATCTCAACCCTTCGGGCCCCACGTTGGGCGCCAAAAAGACTGTTGTGGTTTAACCCGGCTGGCAGCTAAACACCACACAGCCGTTCGCTCACCCTCCCCCCTCCCTCTCTGGGATGGGGGAGAGAAACGGGAAAGTGAAGCCTGTGAGTTGAGATAAAGACAGTTTATTAAGACAGGAAAATAATAATAACAATAATAATAATAATAGTGATAATGGTAATAGTATTAACAATAATAATGTGTAAGAAAACAAGTGATGCACAATGCAATTGCTCACCACCCGCTGACCGATGCCCAGCCTATTCCCGAGCAGCCGGCCCCCCCACCCCGGCCAGCCACCCCTATATATTGTTTACCATGACGTCAGATGGTATGGAATACCCCTTTGGCCAGTTTGGGTCAGCTGTCCTGGGTCTGTCCCCTTCCAGCTCCTGCTGCACCCCCAGCCTGCTCGCTGGCAGGACAGAGCAAGAAGCCGAAAAGTCCTTGGCCTGGTGTAAACACTGCTCTGCAACAATTAAAACATCAGCATGTTATCAGCGCTCTTCTCATCCTAATCCAAAACATAGCACCCTACCAGCTACTATGAGCTACTTAACTCTGTCCTAACTGGAACCAGGACAAACATGAACAAGGGAGAAGAAGAAAGAAGAAGAAGAAGAAATAAGAAGAAGAAGAAAGAAGAAGAAGAAGAAGAACAACAAGAAGAGGAAGAAGAGGAAGAAGAGGAAGAACATGAACAAGGGAGAAGAAGAAAGAAGAAGAAGAAGAAAGAAAAAGAAGAAGAAAGAAGAAGAAGAAGAAGAAGAAGAAGAAGAAGAAGAAGAAGAAGAAGAAGAAGAAGAGGAACAAGAGGAAGAAGAGGAAGAAGAGGAAGAACATGAACAAGGGAGAAGAAGAAAGAAGAAGAAGAAAGAAGGAGAAGAAGAAAGAAGAAGAAGAAGAAGAAGAAGAAGAAGAAGAAGAAGAAGAGGAAGAAGAGGAAGAAGAGGAAGAAGAGGAAGAACATGAACAAGGGAAAAGAAGAAAGAAGAAGAAGAAGAAAGAAGAAGAAGAAGAAAGAAGAAGAAGAAGAAGAAGAAGAAGAAGAAGAAGAAGAAGAAGAAGAAGAAGAGGAAGAAGAGGAAGAAGAGGAAGAACATGAACAAGGGAGAAGAAGAAAGAAGAAGAAGAAGAAAGAAGAAGAAGAAGAAAGAAGAAGAAGAAGAAGAACAACAAGAAGAGGAAGAAGAGGAAGAAGACGAAGAACATGAACAAGGGAGAAGAAGAAAGAAGAAGAAGAAGAAAGAAAAAGAAGAAGAAAGAAGAAGAAGAAGAAGAAGAAGAAGAAGAAGAAGAGGAAGAAGAGGAAGAAGAGGAAGAAGAGGAAGAACATGAACAAGGGAGAAGAAGAAAGAAGAAGAAGAAGGAAAGAAGGAGAAGAAAGAAGAGAAGAAGAAGAAGAAGAAGAAGAAGAAGAAGAAGAAGAAGAAGAAGAAGAAGAAGAAGAGGAAGAAGAGGAAGAAGAGGAAGAAGAGGAAGAACATGAACAAGGGAAAAGAAGAAAGAAGAAGAAGAAGAAAGAAGAAGAAGAAGAAAGAAGAAGAAGAAGAAGAAGAAGAAGAAGAAGAAGAAGAAGAAGAAGAGTAAGAAGAGGAAGAAGAGGAAGAACATGAACAAGGGCGAAGAAGAAAGAAGAAGAAGAAGAAAGAAGAAGAAGAAGAAAGAAGAAGAAGAAGAAGAAGAAGAAGAAGAAGAAGAAGAAGAAGAAAAGAAAAGGAAGAAGAGGAAGAAGAGGAAGAACATGAACAAGGGAGAAGAAGAAAGAAGAAGAAGAAGAAAGAAGAAGAAGAAGAAAGAAGAAGAAGAAGAAGAAGAAGAAGAAGAACAAGATGAGGAAGAAGAGGAAGAAGAGGAAGAACATGAACAAGGGAGAAGAAGAAAGAAGAAGAAGAAGAAAGAAGAAGAAGAAAGAAGAGGAAGAAAAGAAGAAGAAGAAGAAGAGGAAGAAGAGGAAGAAGAGGAAGAAGAGGAAGAACATGAACAAGGGAGAAGAAGAAAGAAGAAGAAGAAGAAAGAAGAAGAAGAAAGAAGAAGAAGAAGAAGAAGAAGAAGAAGAAGAAGAAGAAGAAGAAGAAGAAGAAGAAGAGGAAGAAGAGGAAGAAGAGGAAGAAGAGGAAGAACATGAACAAGGGAGAAGAAGAAAGAAGAAGAAGAAGAAAGAAGAAGGAAGAAGAAAGAAGAAGAAGAAGAAGAGGAAGAAGAAGAAGAAGAAGAAGAAGAAGAAGAGGAAGAAGAGGAAGAAGAGGAAGAACAAGAACAAGGGAGAAGAAGAAAGAAGAAGAAGAAGAAAGAAGAAGAAGAAGAAAGAAGAAGAAGAAGAAGAAGAAGAAGAAGAAGAAGAAGAAGAAGAAGAAGAGGAAGAAGAGGAAGAAGAGGAAGAAGAGGAAGTAGAGGAAGAACATGAACAAGGGAAAAGAAGAAAGAAGAAGAAGAAGAAAGAAGAAGAAGAAGAAAGAAGAAGAAGAAGAAGAAGAGAAGAAGAAGAAGAAGAAGAAGAAGAAGAAGAAAAGAAGAAGAGGAAGAAGAGGAAGAAGAGAAGAACATGAACAAGGAGAGAGAAGAAAGAAGAAGAAGAAGAAAGAAGAAGAAGAAGAGGAAGAAGAGGAAGAAGAGGAAGAACATTAACAAGGGAGAAGAAGAAAGAAGAGAAAGAAAGAAGAAGAAGAAAGAAGAGGAAGAAAAAGAAGAAGAAGAAGAAGAAGAAGAAGAGGAAGAAGAGGAAGAAAGGAAGAAGAGGAAGAACATGAACAAGGGAGAAGAAGAAAGAAGAAGAAGAAGAAAGAAGAAGAAGAAAGAAGAAGAAGAAGAAGAAGAAGAAGAGGAAGAAGAGGAAGAAGAGGAAGAAGAGGAAGAACATGAACAAGGGAGAAGAAGAAAGAAGAAGAAGAAGAAAGAAGAAGAAGAAGAAGAAGAAGAAGAAGAAGAAGAAGAGGAAGAAGAGGAAGAAGAGGAAGAAGAGGAAGAACATGACAAGGGAGAAGAAGAAAGAAGAAGAAGAAGAAAGAAGAAGAAGAAGAAAGAAGAAGAAGAAGAAGAGGAAGAAGAAGAAGAAGAAGAAGAAGAAGAGGAAGAAGAGGAAGAAGAGGAAGAACATGAACAAGGGAGAAGAAGAAA
>NW_028154011.1:60000-87863 GCF_964211835.1 Anser anser | reverse complement strand
GGGTCTAACTCGGGTTCAGCTTCTTGTTGCGGTTAGGTTATGTTTAGGGTTGTTAGGAAAGAGTGAAGACGCAGAGTCCTGTTGAGTGTGGGGTTGCGTAAAGGCTCCCCCAGGGAGTTCAGGTGTACCCAAAGGCTTCCGCTGAGAGCACTTTTTGACGGCAGAAAGTGGCACCGTACGTGTTTTTTCGGGTCTAACTCGGGTTGAGCTTCTTGTTGCGGTTAGGGTTATGTTTAGGGTTGTTAGGAAAGAGTGAAGACGCAGAGTCCTGTTGAGTGTGGGGTTGCGTAAAGGCTCCCCCAGGGAGTTCAGGTGTACCCAAAGGCTTCCGCTGAGAGCACTTTTTGATGGCAGAAAGTGGCACCGTACGTGTTTTTTCGGGTCTAACTCGGGTTCCCAGGGAGTTCAGGTGTACCCAAAGGCTTCCGCTGAGAGCACTTTTTGATGGCAGAAAGTGGCACCGTACGTGTTTTTTCGGGTCTAACTCGGGTTCAGCTTCTTGTTGCGGTTAGGGTTATGTTTAGGGTTGTTAGGAAAGAGTGAAGACGCAGAGTCCTGTTGAGTGTGGGGTTGCGTAAAGGCTCCCCCAGGGAGTTCAGGTGTACCCAAAGGCTTCCGCTGAGAGCACTTTTTGATGGCAGAAAGTGGCACCGTACGTGTTTTTTCGGGTCTAACTCGGGTTCAGCTTCTTGTTGCGGTTAGGGTTATGTTTAGGGTTGTTAGGAAAGAGTGAAGACGCAGAGTCCTGTTGAGTGTGGGGTTGCGTAAAGGCTCCCCCAGGGAGTTCAGGTGTACCCAAAGGCTTCCGCTGAGAGCACTTTTTGATGGCAGAAAGTGGCACCGTACGTGTTTTTTCGGGTCTAACTCGGGTTCAGCTTCTTGTTGCGGTTAGGGTTATGTTTAGGGTTGTTAGGAAAGAGTGAAGACGCAGAGTCCTGTTGAGTGTGGGGTTGCGTAAAGGCTCCCCCAGGGAGTTCAGGTGTACCCAAAGGCTTCCGCTGAGAGCACTTTTTGATGGCAGAAAGTGGCACCGTACGTGTTTTTTCGGGTCTAACTCGGGTTCAGCTTCTTGTTGCGGTTAGGGTTATGTTTAGGGTTGTTAGGAAAGAGTGAAGACGCAGAGTCCTGTTGAGTGTGGGGTTGCGTAAAGGCTCCCCCAGGGAGTTCAGGTGTACCCAAAGGCTTCCGCTGAGAGCACTTTTGGATGGCAGAAAGTGGCACCGTACGTGTTTTTTCGGGTCTAACTCGGGTTCAGCTTCTTGTTGCGGTTAGGGTTATGTTTAGGGTTGTTAGGAAAGAGTGAAGACGCAGAGTCCTGTTGAGTGTGGGGTTGCGTAAAGGCTCCCCCAGGGAGTTCAGGTGTACCCAAAGGCTTCCGCTGAGAGCACTTTTGGATGGCAGAAAGTGGCACCGTACGTGTTTTTTCGGGTCTAACTCGGGTTCAGCTTCTTGTTGCGGTTAGGGTTATGTTTAGGGTTGTTAGGAAAGAGTGAAGACGCAGAGTCCTGTTGAGTGTGGGGTTGCGTAAAGGCTCCCCCAGGGAGTTCAGGTGTACCCAAAGGCTTCCGCTGAGAGCACTTTTGGATGGCAGAAAGTGGCACCGTACGTGTTTTTTCGGGTCTAACTCGGGTTCAGCTTCTTGTTGCGGTTAGGGTTATGTTTAGGGTTGTTAGGAAAGAGTGAAGACGCAGAGTCCTGTTGAGTGTGGGGTTGCGTAAAGGCTCCCCCAGGGAGTTCAGGTGTACCCAAAGGCTTCCGCTGAGAGCACTTTTTGATGGCAGAAAGTGGCACCGTACGTGTTTTTTCGGGTCTAACTCGGGTTCAGCTTCTTGTTGCGGTTAGGGTTATGTTTAGGGTTGTTAGGAAAGAGTGAAGACGCAGAGTCCTGTTGAGTGTGGGGTTGCGTAAAGGCTCCCCCAGGGAGTTCAGGTGTACCCAAAGGCTTCCGCTGAGAGCACTTTTTGATGGCAGAAAGTGGCACCGTACGTGTTTTTTCGGGTCTAACTCGGGTTCAGCTTCTTGTTGCGGTTAGGGTTATGTTTAGGGTTGTTAGGAAAGAGTGAAGACGCAGAGTCCTGTTGAGTGTGGGGTTGCGTAAAGGCTCCCCCAGGGAGTTCAGGTGTACCCAAAGGCTTCCGCTGAGAGCACTTTTTGATGGCAGAAAGTGGCACCGTACGTGTTTTTTCGGGTCTAACTCGGGTTCAGCTTCTTGTTGCGGTTAGGGTTATGTTTAGGGTTGTTAGGAAAGAGTGAAGACGCAGAGTCCTGTTGAGTGTGGGGTTGCGTAAAGGCTCCCCCAGGGAGTTCAGGTGTACCCAAAGGCTTCCGCTGAGAGCACTTTTTGATGGCAGAAAGTGGCACCGTACGTGTTTTTTCGGGTCTAACTCGGGTTCAGCTTCTTGTTGCGGTTAGGGTTATGTTTAGGGTTGTTAGGAAAGAGTGAAGACGCAGAGTCCTGTTGAGTGTGGGGTTGCGTAAAGGCTCCCCCAGGGAGTTCAGGTGTACCCAAAGGCTTCCGCTGAGAGCACTTTTGGATGGCAGAAAGTGGCACCGTACGTGTTTTTTCGGGTCTAACTCGGGTTCAGCTTCTTGTTGCGGTTAGGGTTATGTTTAGGGTTGTTAGGAAAGAGTGAAGACGCAGAGTCCTGTTGAGTGTGGGGTTGCGTAAAGGCTCCCCCAGGGAGTTCAGGTGTACCCAAAGGCTTCCGCTGAGAGCACTTTTTGATGGCAGAAAGTGGCACCGTACGTGTTTTTTCGGGTCTAACTCGGGTTCAGCTTCTTGTTGCGGTTAGGGTTATGTTTAGGGTTATTAGGAAAGAGTGAAGACGCAGAGTCCTGTTGAGTGTGGGGTTGCATAAAGGCTCCCCAAGGGAGTTCAGGTGTACCCAAAGGCTTCCGCTGAGAGCACTTTTTGATGGCAGAAAGTGGCACCGTACGTGTTTTTTCGGGTCTAACTCGGGTTCAGCTTCTTGTTCCGGTTAGGGTTATGTTTAGGGTTGTTAGGAAAGAGTGAAGACTCAGAGTCCTGTTGAGTGTGGGGTTGCGTAAAGGCTCCCCCAGGGAGTTCAGGTGTACCCAAAGGCTTCCGCTGAGAGCACTTTTGGATGGCAGAAAGTGGCACCGTACGTGTTTTTTCGGGTCTAACTCGGGTTCAGCTTCTTGTTGCGGTTAGGGTTATGTTTAGGGTTGTTAGGAAAGAGTGAAGACGCAGAGTCCTGTTGAGTGTGGGGTTGCGTAAAGGCTCCCCCAGGGAGCTCAGGTGTACCCAAAGGCTTCCGCTGAGAGCACTTTTGGATGGCAGAAAGTGGCACCGTACGTGTTTTTTCGGGTCTAACTCGGGTTCAGCTTCTTGTTGCGGTTAGGGTTATGTTTAGGGTTGTTAGGAAAGAGTGAAGACGCAGAGTCCTGTTGAGTGTGGGGTTGCGTAAAGGCTCCCCCAGGGAGTTCAGGTGTACCCAAAGGCTTCCGCTGAGAGCACTTTTGGATGGCAGAAAGTGGCACCGTACGTGTTTTTTCGGGTCTAACTCGGGTTCAGCTTCTTGTTGCGGTTAGGGTTATGTTTAGGGTTGTTAGGAAAGAGTGAAGACGCAGAGTCCTGTTGAGTGTGGGGTTGCGTAAAGGCTCCCCCAGGGAGTTCAGGTGTACCCAAAGGCTTCCGCTGAGAGCACTTTTGGATGGCAGAAAGTGGCACCGTACGTGTTTTTTCGGGTCTAACTCGGGTTCAGCTTCTTGTTGCGGTTAGGGTTATGTTTAGGGTTGTTAGGAAAGAGTGAAGACGCAGAGTCCTGTTGAGTGTGGGGTTGCGTAAAGGCTCCCCCAGGGAGTTCAGGTGTACCCAAAGGCTTCCGCTGAGAGCACTTTTGGATGGCAGAAAGTGGCACCGTACGTGTTTTTTCGGGTCTAACTCGGGTTCAGCTTCTTGTTGCGGTTAGGGTTATGTTTAGGGTTGTTAGGAAAGAGTGAAGACGCAGAGTCCTGTTGAGTGTGGGGTTGCGTAAAGGCTCCCCCAGGGAGTTCAGGTGTACCCAAAGGCTTCCGCTGAGAGCACTTTTTGATGGCAGAAAGTGGCACCGTACGTGTTTTTTCGGGTCTAACTCGGGTTCAGCTTCTTGTTGCGGTTAGGGTTATGTTTAGGGTTGTTAGGAAAGAGTGAAGACGCAGAGTCCTGTTGAGTGTGGGGTTGCGTAAAGGCTCCCCCAGGGAGTTCAGGTGTACCCAAAGGCTTCCGCTGAGAGCACTTTTTGATGGCAGAAAGTGGCACCGTACGTGTTTTTTCGGGTCTAACTCGGGTTCAGCTTCTTGTTGCGGTTAGGCTTATGTTTAGGGTTGTTAGGAAAGAGTGAAGACGCAGAGTCCTGTTGAGTGTGGGGTTGCGTAAAGGCTCCCCCAGGGAGTTCAGGTGTACCCAAAGGCTTCCGCTGAGAGATCTTTTGGATGGCAGAAAGTGGCACCGTACGTGTTTTTTCGGGTCTAACTCGGGTTCAGCTTCTTGTTGCGGTTAGGGTTATGTTTAGGGTTGTTAGGAAAGAGTGAAGACGCAGAGTCCTGTTGAGTGTGGGGTTGCGTAAAGGCTCCCCCAGGGAGTTCAGGTGTACCCAAAGGCTTCCGCTGAGAGCACTTTTGGATGGCAGAAAGTGGCACCGTACGTGTTTTTTCGGGTCTAACTCGGGTTGAGCTTCTTGTTGCGGTTAGGGTTATGTTTAGGGTTGTTAGGAAAGAGTGAAGACGCAGAGTCCTGTTGAGTGTGGGGTTGCGTAAAGGCTCCCCCAGGGAGTTCAGGTGTACCCAAAGGCTTCCGCTGAGAGCACTTTTTGACGGCAGAAAGTGGCACCGTACGTGTTTTTTCGGGTCTAACTCGGGTTCAGCTTTTTGGTCCGGTTAGGGTTATGTTTAGGGTTGTTAGGAAAGAGTGAAGATGCAGAGTCCTGTTGAGTGTGGGGTTGCGTAAAGGCTCCCCCAGGGAGTTCAGGTGTACCCAAAGGCTTCCGCTGAGAGCACTTTTTGACGGCAGAAAGTGGCACCGTACGTGTTTTTTCGGGTCTAACTCGGGTTGAGCTTCTTGTTGCGGTTAGGGTTATGTTTAGGGTTGTTAGGAAAGAGTGAAGACGCAGAGTCCTGTTGAGTGTGGGGTTGCGTAAAGGCTCCCCCAGGGAGTTCAGGTGTACCCAAAGGCTTCCGCTGAGAGCACTTTTTGACGGCAGAAAGTGGCACCGTACGTGTTTTTTCGGGTCTAACTCGGGTTCAGCTTCTTGTTGCGGTTAGGGTTATGTTTAGGGTTGTTAGGAAAGAGTGAAGACGCAGAGTCCTGTTGAGTGTGGGGTTGCGTAAAGGCTCCCCCAGGGAGTTCAGGTGTACCCAAAGGCTTCCGCTGAGAGCACTTTTTGATGGCAGAAAGTGGCACCGTACGTGTTTTTTCGGGTCTAACTCGGGTTGAGCTTCTTGTTGCGGTTAGGGTTATGTTTAGGGTTGTTAGGAAAGAGTGAAGACGCAGAGTCCTGTTGAGTGTGGGGTTGCGTAAAGGCTCCCCCAGGGAGTTCAGGTGTACCCAAAGGCTTCCGCTGAGAGCACTTTTTGATGGCAGAAAGTGGCACCGTACGTGTTTTTTCGGGTCTAACTCGGGTTCAGCTTCTTGTTGCGGTTAGGGTTATGTTTAGGGTTGTTAGGAAAGAGTGAAGACGCAGAGTCCTGTTGAGTGTGGGGTTGCGTAAAGGCTCCCCCAGGGAGTTCAGGTGTACCCAAAGGCTTCCGCTGAGAGCACTTTTTGACGGCAGAAAGTGGCACCGTACGTGTTTTTTCGGGTCTAACTCGGGTTCAGCTTCTTGTTGCGGTTAGGGTTATGTTTAGGGTTGTTAGGAAAGAGTGAAGACGCAGAGTCCTGTTGAGTGTGGGGTTGCGTAAAGGCTCCCCCAGGGAATTCAGGTGTACCCAAAGGCTTCCGCTGAGAGCACTTTTTGATGGCAGAAAGTGGCACCGTACGTGTTTTTTCGGGTCTAACTCGGGTTCAGCTTCTTGTTGCGGTTAGGGTTATGTTTAGGGTTGTTAGGAAAGAGTGAAGACGCAGAGTCCTGTTGAGTGTGGGGTTGCATAAAGGCTCCCCCAGGGAGTTCAGGTGTACCCAAAGGCTTCCGCTGAGAGCACTTTTTGATGGCAGAAAGTGGCACCGTACGTGTTTTTTCGGGTCTAACTCGGGTTCAGCTTCTTGTTGCGGTTAGGGTTATGTTTAGGGTTGTTAGGAAAGAGTGAAGACGCAGAGTCCTGTTGAGTGTGGGGTTGCGTAAAGGCTCCCCCAGGGAGTTCAGGTGTACCCAAAGGCTTCTGCTGAGAGCACTTTTGGATGGCAGAAAGTGGCACCGTACGTGTTTTTTCGGGTCTAACTCGGGTTCAGCTTCTTGTTGCGGTTAGGGTTATGTTTAGGGTTGTTAGGAAAGAGTGAAGACGCAGAGTCCTGTTGAGTGTGGGGTTGCGTAAAGGCTCCCCCAGGGAGTTCAGGTGTACCCAAAGGCTTCCGCTGAGAGCACTTTTTGATGGCAGAAAGTGGCACCGTACGTGTTTTTTCGGGTCTAACTCGGGTTCAGCTTCTTGTTGCGGTTAGGGTTATGTTTAGGGTTGTTAGGAAAGAGTGAAGACGCAGAGTCCTGTTGAGTGTGGGGTTGCGTAAAGGCTCCCCCAGGGAGTTCAGGTGTACCCAAAGGCTTCCGCTGAGAGCACTTTTTGATGGCAGAAAGTGGCACCGTACGTGTTTTTTCGGGTCTAACTCGGGTTCAGCTTCTTGTTGCGGTTAGGGTTATGTTTAGGGTTGTTAGGAAAGAGTGAAGACGCAGAGTCCTGTTGAGTGTGGGGTTGCGTAAAGGCTCCCCCAGGGAGTTCAGGTGTACCCAAAGGCTTCCGCTGAGAGCACTTTTGGATGGCAGAAAGTGGCACCGTACGTGTTTTTTCGGGTCTAACTCGGGTTCAGCTTCTTGTTGCGGTTAGGGTTATGTTTAGGGTTGTTAGGAAAGAGTGAAGACGCAGAGTCCTGTTGAGTGTGGGCTTGCGTAAAGGCTCCCCCAGGGAATTCAGGTGTACCCAAAGGCTTCCGCTGAGAGCACTTTTTGATGTCAGAAAGTGGCACCGTACGTGTTTTTTCGGGTCTAACTCGGGTTGAGCTTCTTGTTGCGGTTAGGGTTTTGTTTAGGGTTGTTAGGAAAGAGTGAAGACGCAGAGTCCTGTTGAGTGTGGGGTTGCGTAAAGGCTCCCCCAGGGAGTTCAGGTGTACCCAAAGGCTTCCGCTGAGAGCACTTTTTGATGGCAGAAAGTGGCACCGTACGTGTTTTTTCGGGTCTAACTCGGGTTCAGCTTCTTGTTGCGGTTAGGGTTATGTTTAGGGTTGTTAGGAAAGAGTGAAGACGCAGAGTCCTGTTGAGTGTGGGGTTGCGTAAAGGCTCCCCCAGGGAGTTCAGGTGTACCCAAAGGCTTCCGCTGAGAGCACTTTTTGATGGCAGAAAGTGGCACCGTACGTGTTTTTTCGGGTCTAACTCGGGTTGAGCTTCTTGTTGCGGTTAGGGTTATGTTTAGGGTTGTTAGGAAAGAGTGAAGACGCAGAGTCCTGTTGAGTGTGGGGTTGCGTAAAGGCTCCCCCAGGGAGTTCAGGTGTACCCAAAGGCTTCCGCTGAGAGCACTTTTTGATGGCAGAAAGTGGCACCGTACGTGTTTTTTCGGGTCTAACTCGGGTTGAGCTTCTTGTTGCGGTTAGGGTTATGTTTAGGGTTGTTAGGAAAGAGTGAAGACGCAGAGTCCTGTTGAGTGTGGGGTTGCGTAAAGGCTCCCCCAGGGAGTTCAGGTGTACCCAAAGGCTTCCGCTGAGAGCACTTTTGGATGGCAGAAAGTGGCACCGTACGTGTTTTTTCGGGTCTAACTCGGGTTGAGCTTCTTGTTGCGGTTAGGGTTATGTTTAGGGTTGTTAGGAAAGAGTGAAGACGCAGAGTCCTGTTGAGTGTGGGGTTGCGTAAAGGCTCCCCCAGGGAGTTCAGGTGTACCCAAAGGCTTCCGCTGAGAGCACTTTTTGACGGCAGAAAGTGGCACCGTACGTGTTTTTTCGGGTCTAACTCGGGTTCAGCTTTTTGGTCCGGTTAGGGTTATGTTTAGGGTTGTTAGGAAAGAGTGAAGACGCAGAGTCCTGTTGAGTGTGGGGTTGCGTAAAGGCTCCCCCAGGGAGTTCAGGTGTACCCAAAGGCTTCCGCTGAGAGCACTTTTTGATGGCAGAAAGTGGCACCGTACGTGTTTTTTCGGGTCTAACTCGGGTTGAGCTTCTTGTTGCGGTTAGGGTTATGTTTAGGGTTGTTAGGAAAGAGTGAAGACGCAGAGTCCTGTTGAGTGTGGGGTTGCGTAAAGGCTCCCCCAGGGAGTTCAGGTGTACCCAAAGGCTTCCGCTGAGAGCACTTTTGGATGGCAGAAAGTGGCACCGTACGTGTTTTTTCGGGTCTAACTCGGGTTCAGCTTCTTGTTGCGGTTAGGGTTATGTTTAGGGTTGTTAGGAAAGAGTGAAGACGCAGAGTCCTGTTGAGTGTGGGGTTGCGTAAAGGCTCCCCCAGGGAGTTCAGGTGTACCCAAAGGCTTCCGCTGAGAGCACTTTTGGATGGCAGAAAGTGGCACCGTACGTGTTTTTTCGGGTCTAACTCGGGTTCAGCTTCTTGTTGCGGTTAGGGTTATGTTTAGGGTTGTTAGGAAAGAGTGAAGACGCAGAGTCCTGTTGAGTGTGGGCTTGCGTAAAGGCTCCCCCAGGGAATTCAGGTGTACCCAAAGGCTTCCGCTGAGAGCACTTTTTGATGTCAGAAAGTGGCACCGTACGTGTTTTTTCGGGTCTAACTCGGGTTCAGCTTTTTGGTCCGGTTAGGGTTATGTTTAGGGTTGTTAGGAAAGAGTGAAGACGCAGAGTCCTGTTGAGTGTGGGGTTGCGTAAAGGCTCCCCCAGGGAGTTCAGGTGTACCCAAAGGCTTCCGCTGAGAGCACTTTTTGATGGCAGAAAGTGGCAGCGTACGTGTTTTTTCGGGTCTAACTCGGGTTCAGCTTCTTGTTGCTGTTAGGGTTATGTTTAGGGTTGTTAGGAAAGAGTGAAGACGCAGAGTCCTGTTGAGTGTGGGGTTGCGTAAAGGCTCCCCCAGGGAGTTCAGGTGTACCCAAAGGCTTCCGCTGAGAGCACTTTTTGACGGCAGAAAGTGGCACCGTACGTGTTTTTTCGGGTCTAACTCGGGTTGAGCTTCTTGTTGCGGTTAGGGTTATGTTTAGGGTTGTTAGGAAAGAGTGAAGACGCAGAGTCCTGTTGAGTGTGGGGTTGCGTAAAGGCTCCCCCAGGGAGTTCAGGTGTACCCAAAGGCTTCCGCTGAGAGCACTTTTTGATGGCAGAAAGTGGCACCGTACGTGTTTTTTCGGGTCTAACTCGGGTTCAGCTTCTTGTTGCGGTTAGGGTTATGTTTAGGGTTGTTAGGAAAGAGTGAAGACGCAGAGTCCTGTTGAGTGTGGGGTTGCGTAAAGGCTCCGCCAGGGAGTTCAGGTGTACCCAAAGGCTTCCGCTGAGAGCACTTTTTGATGGCAGAAAGTGGCACCGTACGTGTTTTTTCGGGTCTAACTCGGGTTCAGCTTCTTGTTGCGGTTAGGGTTATGTTTAGGGTTGTTAGGAAAGAGTGAAGACGCAGAGTCCTGTTGAGTGTGGGGTTGCGTAAAGGCTCCCCCAGGGAGTTCAGGTGTACCCAAAGGCTTCCGCTGAGAGCACTTTTTGACGGCAGAAAGTGGCACCGTACGTGTTTTTTCGGGTCTAACTCGGGTTCAGCTTTTTGGTCCGGTTAGGGTTATGTTTAGGGTTGTTAGGAAAGAGTGAAGACGCAGAGTCCTGTTGAGTGTGGGGTTGCGTAAAGGCTCCCCCAGGGAGTTCAGGTGTACCCAAAGGCTTCCGCTGAGAGCACTTTTTGATGGCAGAAAGTGGCACCGTACGTGTTTTTTCGGGTCTAACTCGGGTTCAGCTTCTTGTTGCGGTTAGGGTTATGTTTAGGGTTGTTAGGAAAGAGTGAAGACGCAGAGTCCTGTTGAGTGTGGGGTTGCGTAAAGGCTCCCCCAGGGAGTTCAGGTGTACCCAAAGGCTTCCGCTGAGAGCACTTTTTGATGGCAGAAAGTGGCACCGTACGTGTTTTTTCGGGTCTAACTCGGGTTCAGCTTCTTGTTGCGGTTAGGGTTATGTTTAGGGTTGTTAGGAAAGAGTGAAGACGCAGAGTCCTGTTGAGTGTGGGGTTGCGTAAAGGCTCCCCCAGGGAGTTCAGGTGTACCCAAAGGCTTCCGCTGAGAGCACTTTTTGACGGCAGAAAGTGGCACCGTACGTGTTTTTTCGGGTCTAACTCGGGTTGAGCTTCTTGTTGCGGTTAGGGTTATGTTTAGGGTTGTTAGGAAAGAGTGAAGACGCAGAGTCCTGTTGAGTGTGGGGTTGCGTAAAGGCTCCCCCAGGGAGTTCAGGTGTACCCAAAGGCTTCCGCTGAGAGCACTTTTTGATGGCAGAAAGTGGCACCGTACGTGTTTTTTCGGGTCTAACTCGGGTTCAGCTTCTTGTTGCGGTTAGGGTTATGTTTAGGGTTGTTAGGAAAGAGTGAAGACGCAGAGTCCTGTTGAGTGTGGGGTTGCGTAAAGGCTCCCCCAGGGAGTTCAGGTGTACCCAAAGGCTTCCGCTGAGAGCACTTTTTGACGGCAGAAAGTGGCACCGTACGTGTTTTTTCGGGTCTAACTCGGGTTGAGCTTCTTGTTGCGGTTAGGGTTATGTTTAGGGTTGTTAGGAAAGAGTGAAGACGCAGAGTCCTGTTGAGTGTGGGGTTGCGTAAAGGCTCCCCCAGGGAGTTCAGGTGTACCCAAAGGCTTCCGCTGAGAGCACTTTTTGATGGCAGAAAGTGGCACCGTACGTGTTTTTTCGGGTCTAACTCGGGTTCAGCTTCTTGTTGCGGTTAGGGTTATGTTTAGGGTTGTTAGGAAAGAGTGAAGACGCAGAGTCCTGTTGAGTGTGGGGTTGCGTAAAGGCTCCCCCAGGGAGTTCAGGTGTACCCAAAGGCTTCCGCTGAGAGCACTTTTTGATGGCAGAAAGTGGCACCGTACGTGTTTTTTCGGGTCTAACTCGGGTTCAGCTTCTTGTTGCGGTTAGGGTTATGTTTAGGGTTGTTAGGAAAGAGTGAAGACGCAGAGTCCTGTTGAGTGTGGGGTTGCGTAAAGGCTCCCCCAGGGAGTTCAGGTGTACCCAAAGGCTTCCGCTGAGAGCACTTTTTGACGGCAGAAAGTGGCACCGTACGTGTTTTTTCGGGTCTAACTCGGGTTCAGCTTTTTGGTCCGGTTAGGGTTATGTTTAGGGTTGTTAGGAAAGAGTGAAGACGCAGAGTCCTGTTGAGTGTGGGGTTGCGTAAAGGCTCCTCCAGGGAGTTCAGGTGTACCCAAAGGCTTCCGCTGAGAGCACTTTTTGATGGCAGAAAGTGGCACCGTACGTGTTTTTTCGGGTCTAACTCGGGTTCAGCTTCTTGTTGCGGTTAGGGTTATGTTTAGGGTTGTTAGGAAAGAGTGAAGACGCAGAGTCCTGTTGAGTGTGGGGTTGCGTAAAGGCTCCCCCAGGGAGTTCAGGTGTACCCAAAGGCTTCCGCTGAGAGCACTTTTTGATGGCAGAAAGTGGCACCGTACGTGTTTTTTCGGGTCTAACTCGGGTTCAGCTTTTTGGTCCGGTTAGGGTTATGTTTAGGGTTGTTAGGAAAGAGTGAAGACGCAGAGTCCTGTTGAGTGTGGGGTTGCGTAAAGGCTCCCCCAGGGAGTTCAGGTGTACCCAAAGGCTTCCGCTGAGAGCACTTTTGGATGGCAGAAAGTGGCACCGTACGTGTTTTTTCGGGTCTAACTCGGGTTCAGCTTCTTGTTGCGGTTAGGGTTATGTTTAGGGTTGTTAGGAAAGAGTGAAGACGCAGAGTCCTGTTGAGTGTGGGGTTGCGTAAAGGCTCCCCCAGGGAGTTCAGGTGTACCCAAAGGCTTCCGCTGAGAGCACTTTTTGATGGCAGAAAGTGGCACCGTACGTGTTTTTTCGGGTCTAACTCGGGTTCAGCTTCTTGTTGCGGTTAGGGTTATGTTTAGGGTTGTTAGGAAAGAGTGAAGACGCAGAGTCCTGTTGAGTGTGGGGTTGCGTAAAGGCTCCCCCAGGGAGTTCAGGTGTACCCAAAGGCTTCCGCTGAGAGCACTTTTTGATGGCAGAAAGTGGCACCGTACGTGTTTTTTCGGGTCTAACTCGGGTTGAGCTTCTTGTTGCGGTTAGGGTTATGTTTAGGGTTGTTAGGAAAGAGTGAAGACGCAGAGTCCTGTTGAGTGTGGGGTTGCGTAAAGGCTCCCCCAGGGAGTTCAGGTGTACCCAAAGGCTTCCGCTGAGAGCACTTTTTGATGGCAGAAAGTGGCACCGTACGTGTTTTTTCGGGTCTAACTCGGGTTCAGCTTCTTGTTGCGGTTAGGGTTATGTTTAGGGTTGTTAGGAAAGAGTGAAGACGCAGAGTCCTGTTGAGTGTGGGGTTGCGTAAAGGCTCCGCCAGGGAGTTCAGGTGTACCCAAAGGCTTCCGCTGAGAGCACTTTTTGATGGCAGAAAGTGGCACCGTACGTGTTTTTTCGGGTCTAACTCGGGTTCAGCTTCTTGTTGCGGTTAGGGTTATGTTTAGGGTTGTTAGGAAAGAGTGAAGACGCAGAGTCCTGTTGAGTGTGGGGTTGCGTAAAGGCTCCCCCAGGGAGTTCAGGTGTACCCAAAGGCTTCCGCTGAGAGCACTTTTTGACGGCAGAAAGTGGCACCGTACGTGTTTTTTCGGGTCTAACTCGGGTTCAGCTTTTTGGTCCGGTTAGGGTTATGTTTAGGGTTGTTAGGAAAGAGTGAAGACGCAGAGTCCTGTTGAGTGTGGGGTTGCGTAAAGGCTCCCCCAGGGAGTTCAGGTGTACCCAAAGGCTTCCGCTGAGAGCACTTTTTGATGGCAGAAAGTGGCAGCGTACGTGTTTTTTCGGGTCTAACTCGGGTTCAGCTTCTTGTTGCGGTTAGGGTTATGTTTAGGGTTGTTAGGAAAGAGTGAAGACGCAGAGTCCTGTTGAGTGTGGGGTTGCGTAAAGGCTCCCCCAGGGAGTTCAGGTGTACCCAAAGGCTTCCGCTGAGAGCACTTTTTGATGGCAGAAAGTGGCAGCGTACGTGTTTTTTCGGGTCTAACTCGGGTTCAGCTTCTTGTTGCGGTTAGGGTTATGTTTAGGGTTGTTAGGAAAGAGTGAAGACGCAGAGTCCTGTTGAGTGTGGGGTTGCGTAAAGGCTCCCCCAGGGAGTTCAGGTGTACCCAAAGGCTTCCGCTGAGAGCACTTTTGGATGGCAGAAAGTGGCACCGTACGTGTTTTTTCGGGTCTAACTCGGGTTCAGCTTCTTGTTGCGGTTAGGGTTATGTTTAGGGTTGTTAGGAAAGAGTGAAGACGCAGAGTCCTGTTGAGTGTGGGGTTGCGTAAAGGCTCCGCCAGGGAGTTCAGGTGTACCCAAAGGCTTCCGCTGAGAGCACTTTTTGATGGCAGAAAGTGGCACCGTACGTGTTTTTTCGGGTCTAACTCGGGTTCAGCTTCTTGTTGCGGTTAGGGTTATGTTTAGGGTTGTTAGGAAAGAGTGAAGACGCAGAGTCCTGTTGAGTGTGGGGTTGCGTAAAGGCTCCCCCAGGGAGTTCAGGTGTACCCAAAGGCTTCCGCTGAGAGCACTTTTTGACGGCAGAAAGTGGCACCGTACGTGTTTTTTCGGGTCTAACTCGGGTTCAGCTTTTTGGTCCGGTTAGGGTTATGTTTAGGGTTGTTAGGAAAGAGTGAAGACGCAGAGTCCTGTTGAGTGTGGGGTTGCGTAAAGGCTCCTCCAGGGAGTTCAGGTGTACCCAAAGGCTTCCGCTGAGAGCACTTTTTGATGGCAGAAAGTGGCACCGTACGTGTTTTTTCGGGTCTAACTCGGGTTCAGCTTCTTGTTGCGGTTAGGGTTATGTTTAGGGTTGTTAGGAAAGAGTGAAGACGCAGAGTCCTGTTGAGTGTGGGGTTGCGTAAAGGCTCCCCCAGGGAGTTCAGGTGTACCCAAAGGCTTCCGCTGAGAGCACTTTTGGATGGCAGAAAGTGGCACCGTACGTGTTTTTTCGGGTCTAACTCGGGTTCAGCTTCTTGTTGCGGTTAGGCTTATGTTTAGGGTTGTTAGGAAAGAGTGAAGACGCAGAGTCCTGTTGAGTGTGGGGTTGCGTAAAGGCTCCCCCAGGGAGTTCAGGTGTACCCAAAGGCTTCCGCTGAGAGCACTTTTGGATGGCAGAAAGTGGCACCGTACGTGTTTTTTCGGGTCTAACTCGGGTTCAGCTTCTTGTTGCGGTTAGGGTTATGTTTAGGGTTGTTAGGAAAGAGTGAAGACGCAGAGTCCTGTTGAGTGTGGGGTTGCGTAAAGGCTCCCCCAGGGAGTTCAGGTGTACCCAAAGGCTTCCGCTGAGAGCACTTTTGGATGGCAGAAAGTGGCACCGTACGTGTTTTTTCGGGTCTAACTCGGGTTCAGCTTTTTGGTCCGGTTAGGGTTATGTTTAGGGTTGTTAGGAAAGAGTGAAGACGCAGAGTCCTGTTGAGTGTGGGGTTGCGTAAAGGCTCCCCCAGGGAGTTCAGGTGTACCCAAAGGCTTCCGCTGAGAGCACTTTTGGATGGCAGAAAGTGGCACCGTACGTGTTTTTTCGGGTCTAACTCGGGTTCAGCTTCTTGTTGCGGTTAGGGTTATGTTTAGGGTTGTTAGGAAAGAGTGAAGACGCAGAGTCCTGTTGAGTGTGGGGTTGCGTAAAGGCTCCCCCAGGGAGTTCAGGTGTACCCAAAGGCTTCCGCTGAGAGCACTTTTGGATGGCAGAAAGTGGCACCGTACGTGTTTTTTCGGGTCTAACTCGGGTTCAGCTTTTTGGTCCGGTTAGGGTTATGTTTAGGGTTGTTAGGAAAGAGTGAAGACGCAGAGTCCTGTTGAGTGTGGGGTTGCGTAAAGGCTCCGCCAGGGAGTTCAGGTGTACCCAAAGGCTTCCGCTGAGAGCACTTTTGGATGGCAGAAAGTGGCACCGTACGTGTTTTTTCGGGTCTAACTCGGGTTCAGCTTCTTGTTGCGGTTAGGGTTATGTTTAGGGTTGTTAGGAAAGAGTGAAGACGCAGAGTCCTGTTGAGTGTGGGGTTGCGTAAAGGCTCCCCCAGGGAGTTCAGGTGTACCCAAAGGCTTCCGCTGAGAGCACTTTTGGATGGCAGAAAGTGGCACCGTACGTGTTTTTTCGGGTCTAACTCGGGTTCAGCTTCTTGTTGCGGTTAGGGTTATGTTTAGGGTTGTTAGGAAAGAGTGAAGACGCAGAGTCCTGTTGAGTGTGGGGTTGCGTAAAGGCTCCCCCAGGGAGTTCAGGTGTACCCAAAGGCTTCCGCTGAGAGCACTTTTGGATGGCAGAAAGTGGCACCGTACGTGTTTTTTCGGGTCTAACTCGGGTTGAGCTTCTTGTTGCGGTTAGGGTTATGTTTAGGGTTGTTAGGAAAGAGTGAAGACGCAGAGTCCTGTTGAGTGTGGGGTTGCGTAAAGGCTCCCCCAGGGAGTTCAGGTGTACCCAAAGGCTTCCGCTGAGAGCACTTTTTGACGGCAGAAAGTGGCACCGTACGTGTTTTTTCGGGTCTAACTCGGGTTGAGCTTCTTGTTGCGGTTAGGGTTATGTTTAGGGTTGTTAGGAAAGAGTGAAGACGCAGAGTCCTGTTGAGTGTGGGGTTGCGTAAAGGCTCCCCCAGGGAGTTCAGGTGTACCCAAAGGCTTCCGCTGAGAGCACTTTTTGATGGCAGAAAGTGGCACCGTACGTGTTTTTTCGGGTCTAACTCGGGTTGAGCTTCTTGTTGCGGTTAGGGTTATGTTTAGGGTTGTTAGGAAAGAGTGAAGACGCAGAGTCCTGTTGAGTGTGGGGTTGCGTAAAGGCTCCCCCAGGGAGTTCAGGTGTACCCAAAGGCTTCCGCTGAGAGCACTTTTGGATGGCAGAAAGTGGCACCGTACGTGTTTTTTTCGGGTCTAACTCGGGTTCAGCTTCTTGTTGCGGTTAGGGTTATGTTTAGGGTTGTTAGGAAAGAGTGAAGACGCAGAGTCCTGTTGAGTGTGGGGTTGCGTAAAGGCTCCCCCAGGGAGTTCAGGTGTACCCAAAGGCTTCCGCTGAGAGCACTTTTTGATGGCAGAAAGTGGCACCGTACGTGCTTTTTCGGGTCTAACTCGGGTTGAGCTTCTTGTTGCGGTTAGGGTTATGTTTAGGGTTGTTAGGAAAGAGTGAAGACGCAGAGTCCTGTTGAGTGTGGGGTTGCGTAAAGGCTCCCCCAGGGAGTTCAGGTGTACCCAAAGGCTTCCGCTGAGAGCACTTTTGGATGGCAGAAAGTGGCACCGTACGTGTTTTTTCGGGTCTAACTCGGGTTGAGCTTCTTGTTGCGGTTAGGGTTATGTTTAGGGTTGTTAGGAAAGAGTGAAGACGCAGAGTCCTGTTGAGTGTGGGGTTGCGTAAAGGCTCCCCCAGGGAGTTCAGGTGTACCCAAAGGCTTCCGCTGAGAGCACTTTTTGATGGCAGAAAGTGGCACCGTACGTGTTTTTTCGGGTCTAACTCGGGTTCAGCTTCTTGTTGCGGTTAGGGTTATGTTTAGGGTTGTTAGGAAAGAGTGAAGACGCAGAGTCCTGTTGAGTGTGGGGTTGCGTAAAGGCTCCCCCAGGGAGTTCAGGTGTACCCAAAGGCTTCCGCTGAGAGCACTTTTGGATGGCAGAAAGTGGCACCGTACGTGTTTTTTCGGCTCTAACTCGGGTTCAGCTTCTTGTTGCGGTTAGGGTTATGTTTAGGGTTGTTAGGAAAGAGTGAAGACGCAGAGTCCTGTTGAGTGTGGGGTTGCGTAAAGGCTCCCCCAGGGAGTTCAGGTGTACCCAAAGGCTTCCGCTGAGAGCACTTTTTGATGGCAGAAAGTGGCACCGTACGTGTTTTTTCGGGTCTAACTCGGGTTCAGCTTCTTGTTGCGGTTAGGGTTATGTTTAGGGTTGTTAGGAAAGAGTGAAGACGCAGAGTCCTGTTGAGTGTGGGGTTGCGTAAAGGCTCCCCCAGGGAGTTCAGGTGTACCCAAAGGCTTCCGCTGAGAGCACTTTTGGATGGCAGAAAGTGGCACCGTACGTGTTTTTTCGGGTCTAACTCGGGTTCAGCTTCTTGTTGCGGTTAGGGTTATGTTTAGGGTTGTTAGGAAAGAGTGAAGACGCAGAGTCCTGTTGAGTGTGGGGTTGCGTAAAGGCTCCCCCAGGGAGTTCAGGTGTACCCAAAGGCTTCCGCTGAGAGCACTTTTGGATGGCAGAAAGTGGCACCGTACGTGTTTTTTCGGGTCTAACTCGGGTTCAGCTTCTTCTTGCGGTTAGGGTTATGTTTAGGGTTGTTAGGAAAGAGTGAAGACGCAGAGTCCTGTTGAGTGTGGGGTTGCGTAAAGGCTCCCCCAGGGAGTTCAGGTGTACCCAAAGGCTTCCGCTGAGAGCACTTTTTGATGGCAGAAAGTGGCACCGTACGTGTTTTTTCGGGTCTAACTCGGGTTGAGCTTCTTGTTGCGGTTAGGGTTATGTTTAGGGTTGTTAGGAAAGAGTGAAGACGCAGAGTCCTGTTGAGTGTGGGGTTGCGTAAAGGCTCCCCCAGGGAGTTCAGGTGTACCCAAAGGCTTCCGCTGAGAGCACTTTTTGATGGCAGAAAGTGGCACCGTACGTGTTTTTTCGGGTCTAACTCGGGTTCAGCTTCTTGTTGCAGTTAGGGTTATGTTTAGGGTTGTTAGGAAAGAGTGAAGACGCAGAGTCCTGTTGAGTGTGGGGTTGCATAAAGGCTCCCCCAGGGAGTTCAGGTGTACCCAAAGGCTTCCGCTGAGAGCACTTTTTGATGGCAGAAAGTGGCACCGTACGTGTTTTTTCGGGTCTAACTCGGGTTGAGCTTCTTGTTGCGGTTAGGGTTATGTTTAGGGTTGTTAGGAAAGAGTGAAGACGCAGAGTCCTGTTGAGTGTGGGGTTGCGTAAAGGCTCCCCCAGGGAGTTCAGGTGTACCCAAAGGCTTCCGCTGAGAGCACTTTTTGATGGCAGAAAGTGGCACCGTACGTGTTTTTTCGGGTCTAACTCGGGTTCAGCTTCTTGTTGCGGTTAGGGTTATGTTTAGGGTTGTTAGGAAAGAGTGAAGACGCAGAGTCCTGTTGAGTGTGGGGTTGCGTAAAGGCTCCCCCAGGGAATTCAGGTGTACCCAAAGGCTTCCGCTGAGAGCACTTTTTGATGGCAGAAAGTGGCACCGTACGTGTTTTTTCGGGTCTAACTCGGGTTCAGCTTCTTGTTGCGGTTAGGGTTATGTTTAGGGTTGTTAGGAAAGAGTGAAGACGCAGAGTCCTGTTGAGTGTGGGGTTGCGTAAAGGCTCCCCCAGGGAGTTCAGGTGTACCCAAAGGCTTCCGCTGAGAGCACTTTTGGATGGCAGAAAGTGGCACCGTACGTGTTTTTTCGGGTCTAACTCGGGTTCAGCTTCTTGTTGCGGTTAGGGTTATGTTTAGGGTTGTTAGGAAAGAGTGAAGACGCAGAGTCCTGTTGAGTGTGGGGTTGCGTAAAGGCTCCCCCAGGGAGTTCAGGTGTACCCAAAGGCTTCCGCTGAGAGCACTTTTTGATGGCAGAAAGTGGCACCGTACGTGTTTTTTCGGGTCTAACTCGGGTTGAGCTTCTTGTTCCGGTTAGGGTTATGTTTAGGGTTGTTAGGAAAGAGTGAAGACGCAGAGTCCTGTTGAGTGTGGGGTTGCGTAAAGGCTCCCCCAGGGAGTTCAGGTGTACCCAAAGGCTTCCGCTGAGAGCACTTTTTGATGGCAGAAAGTGGCAGCGTACGTGTTTTTTCGGGTCTAACTCGGGTTCAGCTTCTTGTTGCGGTTAGGGTTATGTTTAGGGTTGTTAGGAAAGAGTGAAGACGCAGAGTCCTGTTGAGTGTGGGGTTGCGTAAAGGCTCCCCCAGGGAGTTCAGGTGTACCCAAAGGCTTCCGCTGAGAGCACTTTTGGATGGCAGAAAGTGGCACCGTACGTGTTTTTTCGGGTCTAACTCGGGTTCAGCTTCTTGTTGCGGTTAGGGTTATGTTTAGGGTTGTTAGGAAAGAGTGAAGACGCAGAGTCCTGTTGAGTGTGGGGTTGCGTAAAGGCTCCCCCAGGGAGTTCAGGTGTACCCAAAGGCTTCCGCTGAGAGCACTTTTTGATGGCAGAAAGTGGCACCGTACGTGTTTTTTCGGGTCTAACTCGGGTTCAGCTTCTTGTTGCGGTTAGGGTTATGTTTAGGGTTGTTAGGAAAGAGTGAAGACGCAGAGTCCTGTTGAGTGTGGGGTTGCATAAAGGCTCCCCCAGGGAGTTCAGGTGTACCCAAAGGCTTCCGCTGAGAGCACTTTTGGATGGCAGAAAGTGGCACCGTACGTGTTTTTTCGGGTCTAACTCGGGTTCAGCTTCTTGTTGCAGTTAGGGTTATGTTTAGGGTTGTTAGGAAAGAGTGAAGACGCAGAGTCCTGTTGAGTGTGGGGTTGCGTAAAGGCTCCCCCAGGGAGTTCAGGTGTACCCAGAGGCTTCCGCTGAGAGCACTTTTTGATGGCAGAAAGTGGCACCGTACGTGTTTTTTCGGGTCTAACTCGGGTTCAGCTTCTTGTTGCGGTTAGGGTTATGTTTAGGGTTGTTAGGAAAGAGTGAAGACGCAGAGTCCTGTTGAGTGTGGGGTTGCGTAAAGGCTCCCCCAGGGAGTTCAGGTGTACCCAAAGGCTTCCGCTGAGAGCACTTTTGGATGGCAGAAAGTGGCACCGTACGTGTTTTTTCGGGTCTAACTCGGGTTCAGCTTCTTGTTGCGGTTAGGGTTATGTTTAGGGTTGTTAGGAAAGAGTGAAGACGCAGAGTCCTGTTGAGTGTGGGGTTGCGTAAAGGCTCCCCCAGGGAGTTCAGGTGTACCCAAAGGCTTCCGCTGAGAGCACTTTTTGATGGCAGAAAGGGTAAGGGTTAGGGTTAGTGTTACGGCTAGGGTTAGGGTTAGGGTTAGGGTTAGGGTTAGGATTAGTGTTAGGGTTAGGGTTAGGGTTAGAGGGTTAGGGTTAGGGTTAGGGTTAGGATTAGGGTTAGGTTTAGCGGTTAGTGTTAGGGGTTAGGGGTTAGGGGTTAGGGGTTAGGGGTTATAGTTAGGGTTAGGGTTAGGGTTAGCGTTAGGGTTTAGGGTTAGGGTTAGGGTTAGGGTTAGGGTTAGGGTTAGGGTTAGGGTTAGGGTTAGGGTTAGGGTTAGGGTTAGGGTTAGGGTTAGGGTTAGGGTTAGGGTTAGGGTTAGGGTTAGGGTTAGGGTTAGGATTAGGGTTAATGTTACGGTTAGGGTTAGGGTTAGGGTTAGGGTTAGCGTTATGGTTACGGTTAGAGTTCAGGGGTTAAGGGTTAGTGGTTAGGCATTAGAGGTTAGGGGTTAGGGGTTAGGGTTAGCGGTAGGGGTATGTTTAGTGTTAGGGTTTAGGGTTTGGCATAGGATTAGGGTTAGGGTTAGGGTTAGTTTAAGGGTTAGGGATAGGGTTAGGTTTAGGGTGAGCGCTAGGGCTAGAGTTAGGGTTAGGGCTAGGTTTAGGGTTTGGATTAGGGTTACGGCTAGGTCTAGGGCTAGGGTTCAGGCTAGGGTTAGGGTTTAGGGTTAAGGTTAGGGTTACGTTTAGGGTTTAGGGTTTAGGGTTTAGGGTTAAGTATTAGGGATAGGGCTAGGGTTAGGGTTAGTGTTTAGGTTCGGGTTAGGGTTTAGGGTTTAGGGTTTAGGGTTTGGGTTAGGGATAGGGTTAGGGTTAGGGTTATGGTTATGGTTATGGTTAGAGGTTAGGGGTTAGGGCTTAGAGGTTAGGGTTAGGGTTAGGGTTAGGGTTAGGGTTAGGGTTAGGGTTAGGGTTAGGGTTAGGGTTACGGTTAGGGTTAGGGTTATGGTTAGGGTTTTGAGTCAGGGTTTAGTGTTAGGATTTAAGGTTAGGGTTAGGGTTAGGGTTAGGGTTCAGGGTTTAGGGTTTAAGGTTTAGTGTTTAGGGCTAGAGTTAGGGTTAGGTGTAGGGTTCTGGTTAGGGTTTAGTTGTAGGGGCAGTGTTAGTTTTAGTGTTAGTATTAGGGTTAGAGTTGTTTGGAAATATTGAAGGCACAGAGTTCTGTTGAGTGTGGGGTTGCGTAAAGGCTCGGGTTTTTTCGGGTCTAACTCGGGTTCAGCTTCTTGTTGCGGTTAGGGTTATGTTTAGGGTTGTTAGGAAAGAGTGAAGACGCAGAGTCCTGTTGAGTGTGGGGTTGCGTAAAGGCTCCCCCAGGGAGTTCAGGTGTACCCAAAGGCTTCCGCTGAGAGCACTTTTGGATGGCAGAAAGTGGCACTGTACGTGTTTTTTCGGGTCTAACTCGGGTTCAGCTTCTTGTTGCGGTTAGGGTTATGTTTAGGGTTGTTAGGAAAGAGTGAAGACGCAGAGTCCTGTTGAGTGTGGGGTTGCGTAAAGGCTCCCCCAGGGAGTTCAGGTGTACCCAAAGGCTTCCGCTGAGAGCACTTTTGGATGGCAGAAAGTGGCACCGTACGTGTTTTTTCGGGTCTAACTCGGGTTCAGCTTCTTGTTGCGGTTAGGGTTATGTTTAGGGTTGTTAGGAAAGAGTGAAGACGCAGAGTCCTGTTGAGTGTGGGGTTGCGTAAAGGCTCCCCCAGGGAATTCAGGTGTACCCAAAGGCTTCCGCTGAGAGCACTTTTTGATGGCAGAAAGTGGCACCGTACGTGTTTTTTCGGGTCTAACTCGGGTTCAGCTTCTTGTTGCGGTTAGGGTTATGTTTAGGGTTGTTAGGAAAGAGTGAAGACGCAGAGTCCTGTTGAGTGTGGGGTTGCGTAAAGGCTCCCCCAGGGAGTTCAGGTGTACCCAAAGGCTTCCGCTGAGAGCACTTTTGGATGGCAGAAAGTGGCACCGTACGTGTTTTTTCGGGTCTAACTCGGGTTGAGCTTCTTGTTGCGGTTAGGGTTATGTTTAGGGTTGTTAGGAAAGAGTGAAGACGCAGAGTCCTGTTGAGTGTGGGGTTGCGTAAAGGCTCCCCCAGGGAGTTCAGGTGTACAAAAGGCTTCCGCTGAGAACACTTTTTGATGGCAGAAAGTGGCACCGTACGTGTTTTTTCGGGTCTAACTCGGGTTCAGCTTCTTGTTGCGGTTAGGGTTATGTTTAGGGTTGTTAGGAAAGAGTGAAGACGCAGAGTCCTGTTGAGTGTGGGGTTGCGTAAAGGCTCCCCCAGGGAGTTCAGGTGTACCCAAAGGCTTCCGCTGAGAGCACTTTTTGATGGCAGAAAGTGGCACCGTACGTGTTTTTTCGGGTCTAACTCGGGTTCAGCTTCTTGTTGCGGTTAGGGTTATGTTTAGGGTTGTTAGGAAAGAGTGAAGACGCAGAGTCCTGTTGAGTGTGGGGTTGCGTAAAGGCTCCTCCAGGGAGTTCAGGTGTACCCAAAGGCTTCCGCTGAGAGCACTTTTGGATGGCAGAAAGTGGCACCGTACGTGTTTTTTCGGGTCTAACTCGGGTTCAGCTTCTTGTTGCGGTTAGGGTTATGTTTAGGGTTGTTAGGAAAGAGTGAAGACGCAGAGTCCTGTTGAGTGTGGGGTTGCGTAAAGGCTCCCCCAGGGAGTTCAGGTGTACCCAAAGGCTTCCGCTGAGAGCACTTTTGGATGGCAGAAAGTGGCACCGTACGTGTTTTTTCGGGTCTAACTCGGGTTCAGCTTCTTGTTGCGGTTAGGGTTATGTTTAGGGTTGTTAGGAAAGAGTGAAGACGCAGAGTCCTGTTGAGTGTGGGGTTGCGTAAAGGCTCCCCCAGGGAGTTCAGGTGTACCCAAAGGCTTCCGCTGAGAGCACTTTTTGATGGCAGAAAGTGGCACCGTACGTGTTTTTTCGGGTCTAACTCGGGTTCAGCTTCTTGTTGCGGTTAGGGTTATGTTTAGGGTTGTTAGGAAAGAGTGAAGACGCAGAGTCCTGTTGAGTGTGGGGTTGCGTAAAGGCTCCCCCAGGGAATTCAGGTGTACCCAAAGGCTTCCGCTGAGAGCACTTTTTGATGGCAGAAAGTGGCACCGTACGTGTTTTTTCGGGTCTAACTCGGGTTCAGCTTCTTGTTGCGGTTAGGGTTATGTTTAGGGTTGTTAGGAAAGAGTGAAGACGCAGAGTCCTGTTGAGTGTGGGGTTGCGTAAAGGCTCCCCCAGGGAGTTCAGGTGTACCCAAAGGCTTCCGCTGAGAGCACTTTTGGATGGCAGAAAGTGGCACCGTACGTGTTTTTTCGGGTCTAACTCGGGTTCAGCTTCTTGTTGCGGTTAGGGTTATGTTTAGGGTTGTTAGGAAAGAGTGAAGACGCAGAGTCCTGTTGAGTGTGGGGTTGCGTAAAGGCTCCCCCAGGGAGTTCAGGTGTACAAAAGGCTTCCGCTGAGAGCACTTTTTGATGGCAGAAAGTGGCACCGTACGTGTTTTTTCGGGTCTAACTCGGGTTCATCTTCTTGTTGCGGTTAGGGTTATGTTTAGGGTTGTTAGGAAAGAGTGAAGACGCAGAGTCCTGTTGAGTGTGGGGTTGCGTAAAGGCTCCCCCAGGGAGTTCAGGTGTACCCAAAGGCTTCCGCTGAGAGCACTTTTGGATGGCAGAAAGTGGCACCGTACGTGTTTTTTCGGGTCTAACTCGGGTTGAGCTTCTTGTTGCGGTTAGGGTTATGTTTAGGGTTGTTAGGAAAGAGTGAAGACGCAGAGTCCTGTTGAGTGTGGGGTTGCGTAAAGGCTCCCCCAGGGAGTTCAGGTGTACCCAAAGGCTTCCGCTGAGAGCACTTTTTGATGGCAGAAAGTGGCACCGTACGTGTTTTTTCGGGTCTAACTCGGGTTCAGCTTCTTGTTGCGGTTAGGGTTATGTTTAGGGTTGTTAGGAAAGAGTGAAGACGCAGAGTCCTGTTGAGTGTGGGGTTGCGTAAAGGCTCCCCCAGGGAGTTCAAGTGTACCCAAAGGCTTCCGCTGAGAGCACTTTTTGATGGCAGAAAGTGGCACCGTACGTGTTTTTTCGGGTCTAACTCGGGTTGAGCTTCTTGTTGCGGTTAGGGTTATGTTTAGGGTTGTTAGGAAGGAGTGAAGACGCAGAGTCCTGTTGAGTGTGGGGTTGCGTAAAGGCTCCCCCAGGGAGTTCAGGTGTACCCAAAGGCTTCCGCTGAGAGCACTTTTTGATGGCAGAAAGTGGCACCGTACGTGTTTTTTCGGGTCTAACTCGGGTTCAGCTTCTTGTTGCGGTTAGGGTTATGTTTAGGGTTGTTAGGAAAGAGTGAAGACGCAGAGTCCTGTTGAGTGTGGGGTTGCGTAAAGGCTCCCCCAGGGAGTTCAGGTGTACCCAAAGGCTTCCGCTGAGAGCACTTTTTGATGGCAGAAAGTGGCACCGTACGTGTTTTTTCGGGTCTAACTCGGGTTCAGCTTCTTGTTGCGGTTAGGGTTATGTTTAGGGTTGTTAGGAAAGAGTGAAGACGCAGAGTCCTGTTGAGTGTGGGGTTGCGTAAAGGCTCCCCCAGGGAGTTCAGGTGTACAAAAGGCTTCCGCTGAGAACACTTTTTGATGGCAGAAAGTGGCACCGTACGTGTTTTTTCGGGTCTAACTCGGGTTCAGCTTCTTGTTGCGGTTAGGGTTATGTTTAGGGTTGTCAGGAAAGAGTGAAGACGCAGAGTCCTGTTGAGTGTGGGGTTGCGTAAAGGCTCCCCCAGGGAGTTCAGGTGTACCCAAAGGCTTCCGCTGAGAGCACTTTTTGATGGCAGAAAGTGGCACCGTACGTGTTTTTTCGGGTCTAACTCGGGTTGAGCTTCTTGTTGCGGTTAGGGTTATGTTTAGGGTTGTTAGGAAAGAGTGAAGACGCAGAGTCCTGTTGAGTGTGGGGTTGCGTAAAGGCTCCTCCAGGGAGTTCAGGTGTACCCAAAGGCTTCCGCTGAGAGCACTTTTGGATGGCAGAAAGTGGCACCGTACATGTTTTTTCGGGTCTAACTCGGGTTCAGCTTCTTGTTGCGGTTAGGGTTATGTTTAGGGTTGTTAGGAAAGAGTGAAGACGCAGAGTCCTGTTGAGTGTGGGGTTGCGTAAAGGCTCCCCCAGGGAGTTCAGGTGTACCCAAAGGCTTCCGCTGAGAGCACTTTTGGATGGCAGAAAGTGGCACCGTACGTGTTTTTTCGGGTCTAACTCGGGTTCAGCTTCTTGTTGCGGTTAGGGTTATGTTTAGGGTTGTTAGGAAAGAGTGAAGACGCAGAGTCCTGTTGAGTGTGGGGTTGCGTAAAGGCTCCCCCAGGGAGTTCAGGTGTACCCAAAGGCTTCCGCTGAGAGCACTTTTTGATGGCAGAAAGTGGCACCGTACGTGTTTTTTCGGGTCTAACTCGGGTTCAGCTTCTTGTTGCGGTTAGGGTTATGTTTAGGGTTGTTAGGAAAGAGTGAAGACGCAGAGTCCTGTTGAGTGTGGGGTTGCGTAAAGGCTCCCCCAGGGAATTCAGGTGTACCCAAAGGCTTCCGCTGAGAGCACTTTTTGATGGCAGAAAGTGGCACCGTACGTGTTTTTTCGGGTCTAACTCGGGTTGAGCTTCTTGTTGCGGTTAGGGTTATGTTTAGGGTTGTTAGGAAAGAGTGAAGACGCAGAGTCCTGTTGAGTGTGGGGTTGCGTAAAGGCTCCCCCAGGGAGTTCAGGTGTACCCAAAGGCTTCCGCTGAGAGCACTTTTGGATGGCAGAAAGTGGCACCGTACGTGTTTTTTCGGGTCTAACTCGGGTTCAGCTTCTTGTTGCGGTTAGGGTTATGTTTAGGGTTGTTAGGAAAGAGTGAAGACGCAGAGTCCTGTTGAGTGTGGGGTTGCGTAAAGGCTCCCCCAGGGAGTTCAGGTGTACAAAAGGCTTCCGCTGAGAGCACTTTTTGATGGCAGAAAGTGGCACCGTACGTGTTTTTTCGGGTCTAACTCGGGTTCATCTTCTTGTTGCGGTTAGGGTTATGTTTAGGGTTGTTAGGAAAGAGTGAAGACGCAGAGTCCTGTTGAGTGTGGGGTTGCGTAAAGGCTCCCCCAGGGAGTTCAGGTGTACCCAAAGGCTTCCCCTGAGAGCACTTTTTGATGGCAGAAAGTGGCACCGTACGTGTTTTTTCGGGTCTAACTCGGGTTGAGCTTCTTGTTGCGGTTAGGGTTATGTTTAGGGTTGTTAGGAAAGAGTGAAGACGCAGAGTCCTGTTGAGTGTGGGGTTGCGTAAAGGCTCCCCCAGGGAGTTCAGGTGTACCCAAAGGCTTCCGCTGAGAGCACTTTTGGATGGCAGAAAGTGGCACCGTACGTGTTTTTTCGGGTCTAACTCGGGTTCAGCTTCTTGTTGCGGTTAGGGTTATGTTTAGGGTTGTTAGGAAAGAGTGAAGACGCAGAGTCCTGTTGAGTGTGGGGTTGCGTAAAGGCTCCCCCAGGGAGTTCAAGTGTACCCAAAGGCTTCCGCTGAGAGCACTTTTTGATGGCAGAAAGTGGCACCGTACGTGTTTTTTCGGGTCTAACTCGGGTTCAGCTTCTTGTTGCGGTTAGGGTTATGTTTAGGGTTGTTAGGAAAGAGTGAAGACGCAGAGTCCTGTTGAGTGTGGGGTTGCGTAAAGGCTCCCCCAGGGAGTTCAGGTGTACCCAAAGGCTTCCGCTGAGAGCACTTTTTGATGGCAGAAAGTGGCACCGTACGTGTTTTTTCGGGTCTAACTCGGGTTGAGCTTCTTGTTGCGGTTAGGGTTATGTTTAGGGTTGTTAGGAAAGAGTGAAGACGCAGAGTCCTGTTGAGTGTGGGGTTGCGTAAAGGCTCCCCCAGGGAGTTCAGGTGTACCCAAAGGCTTCCACTGAGAGCACTTTTTGATGGCAGAAAGTGGCACCGTACGTGTTTTTTCGGGTCTAACTCGGGTTCAGCTTCTTGTTGCGGTTAGGGTTATGTTTAGGGTTGTTAGGAAAGAGTGAAGACGCAGAGTCCTGTTGAGTGTGGGGTTGCGTAAAGGCTCCCCCAGGGAGTTCAGGTGTACCCAAAGGCTTCCGCTGAGAGCACTTTTTGATGGCAGAAAGTGGCACCGTACGTGTTTTTTCGGGTCTAACTCGGGTTCAGCTTCTTGTTGCGGTTAGGGTTATGTTTAGGGTTGTTAGGAAAGAGTGAAGACGCAGAGTCCTGTTGAGTGTGGGGTTGCGTAAAGGCTCCCCCAGGGAGTTCAGGTGTACCCAAAGGCTTCCGCTGAGAGCACTTTTGGATGGCAGAAAGTGGCACCGTACGTGTTTTTTCGGGTCTAACTCGGGTTCAGCTTCTTGTTGCGGTTAGGGTTATGTTTAGGGTTGTTAGGAAAGAGTGAAGACGCAGAGTCCTGTTGAGTGTGGGGTTGCGTAAAGGCTCCCCCAGGGAGTTCAGGTGTACCCAAAGGCTTCCGCTGAGAGCACTTTTTGATGGCAGAAAGTGGCACCGTACGTGTTTTTTCGGGTCTAACTCGGGTTGAGCTTCTTGTTGCGGTTAGGGTTATGTTTAGGGTTGTTAGGAAAGAGTGAAGACGCAGAGTCCTGTTGAGTGTGGGGTTGCGTAAAGGCTCCCCCAGGGAGTTCAGGTGTACCCAAAGGCTTCCGCTGAGAGCACTTTTTGATGGCAGAAAGTGGCACCGTACGTGTTTTTTCGGGTCTAACTCGGGTTGAGCTTCTTGTTCCGGTTAGGGTTATGTTTAGGGTTGTTAGGAAAGAGTGAAGACGCAGAGTCCTGTTGAGTGTGGGGTTGCGTAAAGGCTCCCCCAGGGAGTTCAGGTGTACCCAAAGGCTTCCGCTGAGAGCACTTTTTGATGGCAGAAAGTGGCA
>NW_028154011.1:0-55000 GCF_964211835.1 Anser anser | reverse complement strand
TGTGGGGTTGCGTAAAGGCTCCCCCAGGGAATTCAGGTGTACCCAAAGGCTTCCGCTGAGAGCACTTTTGGATGGCAGAAAGTGGCACCGTACGTGTTTTTTCGGGTCTAACTCGGGTTCAGCTTCTTGTTGCGGTTAGGGTTATGTTTAGGGTTGTTAGGAAAGAGTGAAGACGCAGAGTCCTGTTGAGTGTGGGGTTGCGTAAAGGCTCCCCCAGGGAGTTCAGGTGTACCCAAAGGCTTCCGCTGAGAGCACTTTTGGATGGCAGAAAGTGGCACCGTACGTGTTTTTTCGGGTCTAACTCGGGTTCAGCTTCTTGTTGCGGTTAGGGTTATGTTTAGGGTTGTTAGGAAAGAGTGAAGACGCAGAGTCCTGTTGAGTGTGGGGTTGCGTAAAGGCTCCCCCAGGGAGTTCAGGTGTACAAAAGGCTTCCGCTGAGAGCACTTTTTGATGGCAGAAAGTGGCACCGTACGTGTTTTTTCGGGTCTAACTCGGGTTCATCTTCTTGTTGCGGTTAGGGTTATGTTTAGGGTTGTTAGGAAAGAGTGAAGACGCAGAGTCCTGTTGAGTGTGGGGTTGCGTAAAGGCTCCCCCAGGGAGTTCAGGTGTACCCAAAGGCTTCCCCTGAGAGCACTTTTTGATGGCAGAAAGTGGCACCGTACGTGTTTTTTCGGGTCTAACTCGGGTTGAGCTTCTTGTTGCGGTTAGGGTTATGTTTAGGGTTGTTAGGAAAGAGTGAAGACGCAGAGTCCTGTTGAGTGTGGGGTTGCGTAAAGGCTCCCCCAGGGAGTTCAGGTGTACCCAAAGGCTTCCGCTGAGAGCACTTTTTGATGGCAGAAAGTGGCACCGTACGTGTTTTTTCGGGTCTAACTCGGGTTCAGCTTCTTGTTGCGGTTAGGGTTATGTTTAGGGTTGTTAGGAAAGAGTGAAGACGCAGAGTCCTGTTGAGTGTGGGGTTGCGTAAAGGCTCCCCCAGGGAGTTCAAGTGTACCCAAAGGCTTCCGCTGAGAGCACTTTTTGATGGCAGAAAGTGGCACCGTACGTGTTTTTTCGGGTCTAACTCGGGTTGAGCTTCTTGTTGCGGTTAGGGTTATGTTTAGGGTTGTTAGGAAGGAGTGAAGACGCAGAGTCCTGTTGAGTGTGGGGTTGCGTAAAGGCTCCCCCAGGGAGTTCAGGTGTACCCAAAGGCTTCCGCTGAGAGCACTTTTTGATGGCAGAAAGTGGCACCGTACGTGTTTTTTCGGGTCTAACTCGGGTTCAGCTTCTTGTTGCGGTTAGGGTTATGTTTAGGGTTGTTAGGAAAGAGTGAAGACGCAGAGTCCTGTTGAGTGTGGGGTTGCGTAAAGGCTCCCCCAGGGAGTTCAGGTGTACCCAAAGGCTTCCGCTGAGAGCACTTTTTGATGGCAGAAAGTGGCACCGTACGTGTTTTTTCGGGTCTAACTCGGGTTCAGCTTCTTGTTGCGGTTAGGGTTATGTTTAGGGTTGTTAGGAAAGAGTGAAGACGCAGAGTCCTGTTGAGTGTGGGGTTGCGTAAAGGCTCCCCCAGGGAGTTCAGGTGTACAAAAGGCTTCCGCTGAGAACACTTTTTGATGGCAGAAAGTGGCACCGTACGTGTTTTTTCGGGTCTAACTCGGGTTCAGCTTCTTGTTGCGGTTAGGGTTATGTTTAGGGTTGTTAGGAAAGAGTGAAGACGCAGAGTCCTGTTGAGTGTGGGGTTGCGTAAAGGCTCCCCCAGGGAGTTCAGGTGTACCCAAAGGCTTCCGCTGAGAGCACTTTTTGATGGCAGAAAGTGGCACCGTACGTGTTTTTTCGGGTCTAACTCGGGTTCAGCTTCTTGTTGCGGTTAGGGTTATGTTTAGGGTTGTTAGGAAAGAGTGAAGACGCAGAGTCCTGTTGAGTGTGGGGTTGCGTAAAGGCTCCTCCAGGGAGTTCAGGTGTACCCAAAGGCTTCCGCTGAGAGCACTTTTGGATGGCAGAAAGTGGCACCGTACGTGTTTTTTCGGGTCTAACTCGGGTTCAGCTTCTTGTTGCGGTTAGGGTTATGTTTAGGGTTGTTAGGAAAGAGTGAAGACGCAGAGTCCTGTTGAGTGTGGGGTTGCGTAAAGGCTCCCCCAGGGAGTTCAGGTGTACCCAAAGGCTTCCGCTGAGAGCACTTTTGGATGGCAGAAAGTGGCACCGTACGTGTTTTTTCGGGTCTAACTCGGGTTCAGCTTCTTGTTGCGGTTAGGGTTATGTTTAGGGTTGTTAGGAAAGAGTGAAGACGCAGAGTCCTGTTGAGTGTGGGGTTGCGTAAAGGCTCCCCCAGGGAGTTCAGGTGTACCCAAAGGCTTCCGCTGAGAGCACTTTTTGATGGCAGAAAGTGGCACCGTACGTGTTTTTTCGGGTCTAACTCGGGTTGAGCTTCTTGTTGCGGTTAGGGTTATGTTTAGGGTTGTTAGGAAAGAGTGAAGACGCAGAGTCCTGTTGAGTGTGGGGTTGCGTAAAGGCTCCCCCAGGGAGTTCAGGTGTACCCAAAGGCTTCCGCTGAGAGCACTTTTGGATGGCAGAAAGTGGCACCGTACGTGTTTTTTCGGGTCTAACTCGGGTTCAGCTTCTTGTTGCGGTTAGGGTTATGTTTAGGGTTGTTAGGAAAGAGTGAAGACGCAGAGTCCTGTTGAGTGTGGGGTTGCGTAAAGGCTCCCCCAGGGAGTTCAGGTGTACAAAAGGCTTCCGCTGAGAGCACTTTTTGATGGCAGAAAGTGGCACCGTACGTGTTTTTTCGGGTCTAACTCGGGTTCATCTTCTTGTTGCGGTTAGGGTTATGTTTAGGGTTGTTAGGAAAGAGTGAAGACGCAGAGTCCTGTTGAGTGTGGGGTTGCGTAAAGGCTCCCCCAGGGAGTTCAGGTGTACCCAAAGGCTTCCCCTGAGAGCACTTTTTGATGGCAGAAAGTGGCACCGTACGTGTTTTTTCGGGTCTAACTCGGGTTGAGCTTCTTGTTGCGGTTAGGGTTATGTTTAGGGTTGTTAGGAAAGAGTGAAGACGCAGAGTCCTGTTGAGTGTGGGGTTGCGTAAAGGCTCCCCCAGGGAGTTCAGGTGTACCCAAAGGCTTCCGCTGAGAGCACTTTTGGATGGCAGAAAGTGGCACCGTACGTGTTTTTTCGGGTCTAACTCGGGTTCAGCTTCTTGTTGCGGTTAGGGTTATGTTTAGGGTTGTTAGGAAAGAGTGAAGACGCAGAGTCCTGTTGAGTGTGGGGTTGCGTAAAGGCTCCCCCAGGGAGTTCAAGTGTACCCAAAGGCTTCCGCTGAGAGCACTTTTTGATGGCAGAAAGTGGCACCGTACGTGTTTTTTCGGGTCTAACTCGGGTTCAGCTTCTTGTTGCGGTTAGGGTTATGTTTAGGGTTGTTAGGAAAGAGTGAAGACGCAGAGTCCTGTTGAGTGTGGGGTTGCGAAAAGGCTCCCCCAGGGAGTTCAGGTGTACCCAAAGGCTTCCGCTGAGAGCACTTTTTGATGGCAGAAAGTGGCACCGTACGTGTTTTTTCGGGTCTAACTCGGGTTGAGCTTCTTGTTGCGGTTAGGGTTATGTTTAGGGTTGTTAGGAAAGAGTGAAGACGCAGAGTCCTGTTGAGTGTGGGGTTGCGTAAAGGCTCCCCCAGGGAGTTCAGGTGTACCCAAAGGCTTCCGCTGAGAGCACTTTTTGATGGCAGAAAGTGGCACCGTACGTGTTTTTTCGGGTCTAACTCGGGTTCAGCTTCTTGTTGCGGTTAGGGTTATGTTTAGGGTTGTTAGGAAAGAGTGAAGACGCAGAGTCCTGTTGAGTGTGGGGTTGCGTAAAGGCTCCCCCAGGGAGTTCAGGTGTACCCAAAGGCTTCCGCTGAGAGCACTTTTTGATGGCAGAAAGTGGCACCGTACGTGTTTTTTCGGGTCTAACTCGGGTTGAGCTTCTTGTTGCGGTTAGGGTTATGTTTAGGGTTGTTAGGAAAGAGTGAAGACGCAGAGTCCTGTTGAGTGTGGGGTTGCGTAAAGGCTCCCCCAGGGAGTTCAGGTGTACCCAAAGGCTTCCGCTGAGAGCACTTTTGGATGGCAGAAAGTGGCACCGTACGTGTTTTTTCGGGTCTAACTCGGGTTCAGCTTCTTGTTGCGGTTAGGGTTATGTTTAGGGTTGTTAGGAAAGAGTGAAGACGCAGAGTCCTGTTGAGTGTGGGGTTGCGTAAAGGCTCCCCCAGGGAGTTCAAGTGTACCCAAAGGCTTCCGCTGAGAGCACTTTTTGATGGCAGAAAGTGGCACCGTACGTGTTTTTTCGGGTCTAACTCGGGTTCAGCTTCTTGTTGCGGTTAGGGTTATGTTTAGGGTTGTTAGGAAAGAGTGAAGACGCAGAGTCCTGTTGAGTGTGGGGTTGCGTAAAGGCTCCCCCAGGGAGTTCAGGTGTACCCAAAGGCTTCCGCTGAGAGCACTTTTGGATGGCAGAAAGTGGCACCGTACGTGTTTTTTCGGGTCTAACTCGGGTTGAGCTTCTTGTTGCGGTTAGGGTTATGTTTAGGGTTGTTAGGAAAGAGTGAAGACGCAGAGTCCTGTTGAGTGTGGGGTTGCGTAAAGGCTCCCCCAGGGAGTTCAGGTGTACCCAAAGGCTTCCGCTGAGAGCACTTTTTGATGGCAGAAAGTGGCACCGTACGTGTTTTTTCGGGTCTAACTCGGGTTGAGCTTCTTGTTCCGGTTAGGCTTATGTTTAGGGTTGTTAGGAAAGAGTGAAGACGCAGAGTCCTGTTGAGTGTGGGTTTGCGTAAAGGCTCCCCCAGGGAGTTCAGGTGTACCCAAAGGCTTCCGCTGAGAGCACTTTTGGATGGCAGAAAGTGGCACCGTACGTGTTTTTCCGGGTCTAACTCGGGTTCAGCTTCTTGTTGCGGTTAGGGTTATGTTTAGGGTTGTTAGGAAAGAGTGAAGACGCAGAGTCCTGTTGAGTGTGGGGTTGCGTAAAGGCTCCCCCAGGGAGTTCAGGCGTACCCAAAGGCTTCCGCTGAGAGCACTTTTTGATGGCAGAAAGTGGCACCGTACGTGTTTTTTCGGCTCTAACTCGGGTTCAGCTTCTTGTTGCGGTTAGGGTTATGTTTAGGGTTGTTAGGAAAGAGTGAAGACGCAGAGTCCTGTTGAGTGTGGGGTTGCGTAAAGGCTCCCCCAGGGAGTTCAGGTGTACCCAAAGGCTTCCGCTGAGAGCACTTTTTGATGGCAGAAAGTGGCACCGTACGTGTTTCTTCGGGTCTAACTCGGGTTCAGCTTCTTGTTGCGGTTAGGGTTATGTTTAGGGTTGTTAGGAAAGAGTGAAGACGCAGAGTCCTGTTGAGTGTGGGTTTGCGTAAAGGCTCCCCCAGGGAGTTCAGGTGTACCCAAAGGCTTCCGCTGAGAGCACTTTTGGATGGCAGAAAGTGGCACCGTACGTGTTTTTCCGGGTCTAAATCGGGTTCAGCTTCTTGTTGCGGTTAGGGTTATGTTTAGGGTTGTTAGGAAAGAGTGAAGACGCAGAGTCCTGTTGAGTGTGGGGTTGCGTAAAGGCTCCCCCAGGGAGTTCAGGCGTACCCAAAGGCTTCCGCTGAGAGCACTTTTTGATGGCAGAAAGTGGCACCGTACGTGTTTTTTCGGCTCTAACTCGGGTTCAGCTTCTTGTTGCGGTTAGGGTTATGTTTAGGGTTGTTAGGAAAGAGTGAAGACGCAGAGTCCTGTTGAGTGTGGGGTTGCGTAAAGGCTCCCCCAGGGAGTTCAGGTGTACCCAAAGGCTTCCGCTGAGAGCACTTTTGGATGGCAGAAAGTGGCACCGTACGTGTTTTTTCGGGTCTAACTCGGGTTCAGCTTCTTGTTGCGGTTAGGGTTATGTTTAGGGTTGTTAGGAAAGAGTGAAGACGCAGAGTCCTGTTGAGTGTGGGGTTGCGTAAAGGCTCCCCCAGGGAGTTCAGGTGTACCCAAAGGCTTCCGCTGAGAGCACTTTTTGATGGCAGAAAGTGGCACCGTACGTGTTTTTTCGGGTCTAACTCGGGTTCAGCTTCTTGTTGCGGTTAGGGTTATGTTTAGGGTTGTTAGGAAAGAGTGAAGACGCAGAGTCCTGTTGAGTGTGGGGTTGCGTAAAGGCTCCCCAAGGGAGTTCAGGTGTACCCAAAGGCTTCCGCTGAGAGCACTTTTTGATGGCAGAAAGTGGCACCGTACGTGTTTTTTCAGGTCTAACTCGGGTTCAGCTTCTTGTTGCAGTTAGGGTTATGTTTAGGGTTGTTAGGAAAGAGTGAAGACGCAGAGTCCTGTTGAGTGTGGGGTTGCGTAAAGGCTCCCCCAGGGAGTTCAGGTGTACCGAAAGGCTTCCTCTGAGAGCACTTTTTGATGGCAGAAAGTGGCACCGTACGTGTTTTTTCGGGTCTAACTCGGGTTCAGCTTCTTGTTGCGGTTAGGGTTATGTTTAGGGTTGTTAGGAAAGAGTGAAGACGCAGAGTCCTGTTGAGTGTGGGGTTGCGTAAAGGCTCCCCCAGGGAGTTCAGGTGTACCCAAAGGCTTCTGCTGAGAGCACTTTTGGATGGCAGAAAGTGGCACCGTACGTGTTTTTTCGATTCTAACTCGGGTTCAGCTTCTTGTTCCGGTTAGGGTTATGTTTAGGGTTGTTAGGAAAGAGTGAAGACGCAGAGTCCTGTTGAGTGTGGGGTTGCGTAAAGGCTCCTCCAGGGAGTTCAGGTGTACCCAAAGGCTTCCGCTGAGAGCACTTTTTGATGGCAGAAAGTGGCAACGTACGTGTTTTTTCGGGTCTAACTCGGGTTCAGCTTCTTGTTGCGGTTAGGGTTATGTTTAGGGTTGTTAGGAAAGAGTGAAGACGCAGAGTCCTGTTGAGTGTGGGGTTGCGTAAAGGCTCCCCCAGGGAGTTCAGGTGTACCCAAAGGCTTCTGCTGAGAGCACTTTTTGATGGCAGAAAGTGGCACCGTACGTGTTTTTTCGGGTCTAACTCGGGTTCAGCTTCTTGTTGCTGTTAGGGTTATGTTTAGGGTTGTTAGGAAAGAGTGAAGACGCAGAGTCCTGTTGAGTGTGGGGTTGTGTAAAGGCTCCCCCAGGGAGTTCAGGTGTACCCAAAGGCTTCCGCTGAGAGCACTTTTGGATGGCAGAAAGTGGCACCGTACGTGTTTTTTCGGGTCTAACTCGGGTTGAGCTTCTTGTTGCGGTTAGGGTTATGTTTAGGGTTGTTAGGAAAGAGTGAAGACGCAGAGTCCTGTTGAGTGTGGGGTTGCGTAAAGGCTCCCCCAGGGAGTTCAGGTGTACCCAAAGGCTTCCGCTGAGAGCACTTTTGGATGGCAGAAAGTGGCACCGTACGTGTTTTTTCGGGTCTAACTCGGGTTGAGCTTCTTGTTCCGGTTAGGCTTATGTTTAGGGTTGTTAGGAAAGAGTGAAGACGCAGAGTCCTGTTGAGTGTGGGTTTGCGTAAAGGCTCCCCCAGGGAGTTCAGGTGTACCCAAAGGCTTCCGCTGAGAGCACTTTTGGATGGCAGAAAGTGGCACCGTACGTGTTTTTTCGGGTCTAACTCGGGTTCAGCTTCTTGTTGCGGTTAGGGTTATGTTTAGGGTTGTTAGGAAAGAGTGAAGACGCAGAGTCCTGTTGAGTGTGGGGTTGCGTAAAGGCTCCCCCAGGGAGTTCAGGTGTACCCAAAGGCTTCCGCTGAGAGCACTTTTGGATGGCAGAAAGTGGCACCGTACGTGTTTTTTCGGGTCTAACTCGGGTTGAGCTTCTTGTTCCGGTTAGGCTTATGTTTAGGGTTGTTAGGAAAGAGTGAAGACGCAGAGTCCTGTTGAGTGTGGGTTTGCGTAAAGGCTCCCCCAGGGAGTTCAGGTGTACCCAAAGGCTTCCGCTGAGAGCACTTTTGGATGGCAGAAAGTGGCACCGTACGTGTTTTTTCGGGTCTAACTCGGGTTCAGCTTCTTGTTGCGGTTAGGGTTATGTTTAGGGTTGTTAGGAAAGAGTGAAGACGCAGAGTCCTGTTGAGTGTGGGGTTGCGTAAAGGCTCCCCCAGGGAGTTCAGGCGTACCCAAAGGCTTCCGCTGAGAGCACTTTTTGATGGCAGAAAGTGGCACCGTACGTGTTTTTTCGGGTCTAACTCGGGTTCAGCTTCTTGTTGCGGTTAGGGTTATGTTTAGCGTTGTTAGGAAAGAGTGAAGACGCAGAGTCCTGTTGAGTGTGGGGTTGCGTAAAGGCTCCCCCAGGGAGTTCAGGTGTACCCAAAGGCTTCCGCTGAGAGCACGTTTTGATGGCAGAAAGTGGCACCGTACGTGTTTTTTCGGGTCTAACTCGGGTTCAGCTTCTTGTTCCGGTTAGGGTTATGTTTAGGGTTGTTAGGAAAGAGTGAAGACGCAGAGTCCTGTTGAGTGTGGGGTTGCGTAAAGGCTCCCCCAGGGAGTTCAGGTGTACCCAAAGGCTTTCGCTGAGAGCACTTTTTGATGGCAGAAAGTGGCACCGTACGTGTTTTTTCGGGTCTAACTCGGGTTGAGCTTCTTGTTGCGGTTAGGGTTATGTTTAGCGTTGTTAGGAAAGAGTGAAGACGCAGAGTCCTGTTGAGTGTGGGGTTGCGTAAAGGCTCCTCCAGGGAGTTCAGGTGTACCCAAAGGCTTCCGCTGAGAGCACTTTTTGATGGCAGAAAGTGGCACCGTACGTGTTTTTTCGGGTCTAACTCGGGTTCAGCTTCTTGTTGCGGTTAGGGTTATGTTTAGGGTTGTTAGGAAAGAGCGAAGACGCAGAGTCCTGTTGAGTGTGGGGTTGCGTAAAGGCTACCCCAGGGAGTTCAGGTGTACCCAAAGGCTTCCGCTGAGAGGACTTTTTGATGGCAGAAAGTGGCACCGTACGTGTTTTTTCGGGTCTAACTCGGGTTCAGCTTCTTGTTGCGGTTAGGGTTATGTTTAGGGTTGTTAGGAAAGAGTGAAGACGCAGAGTCCTGTTGAGTGTGGGGTTGCGTAAAGGCTCCCCCAGGGAGTTCAGGTGTACCCAAAGGCTTCCGCTGAGAGCACTTTTGGATGGCAGAAAGTGGCACCGTACGTGTTTTTTCGGGTCTAACTCGGGTTCAGCTTCTTGTTGCGGTTAGGGTTATGTTTAGGGTTGTTAGGAAAGAGTGAAGACGCAGAGTCCTGTTGAGTGTGGGGTTGCGTAAAGGCTCCCCCAGGGAGTTCAGGTGTACCCAAAGGCTTCCGCTGAGAGCACTTTTGGATGGCAGAAAGTGGCACCGTACGTGTTTTTTCGGGTCTAACTCGGGTTCAGCTTCTTGTTGCGGTTAGGGTTATGTTTAGGGTTGTTAGGAAAGAGTGAAGACGCAGAGTCCTGTTGAGTGTGGGGTTGCGTAAAGGCTCCCCCAGGGAGTTCAGGTGTACCCAAAGGCTTCCGCTGAGAGCACTTTTGGATGGCAGAAAGTGGCACCGTACGTGTTTTTTCGGGTCTAACTCGGGTTCAGCTTCTTGTTGCGGTTAGGGTTATGTTTAGGGTTGTTAGGAAAGAGTGAAGACGCAGAGTCCTGTTGAGTGTGGGGTTGCGTAAAGGCTCCCCCAGGGAGTTCAGGTGTACCCAAAGGCTTCCGCTGAGAGCACTTTTTGATGGCAGAAAGTGGCACCGTACGTGTTTTTTCGGGTCTAACTCGGGTTCAGCTTCTTGTTGCGGTTAGGGTTATGTTTAGGGTTGTTAGGAAAGAGTGAAGACGCAGAGTCCTGTTGAGTGTGGGGTTGCGTAAAGGCTCCCCCAGGGAGTTCAGGTGTACCCAAAGGCTTCCGCTGAGAGCACTTTTGGATGGCAGAAAGTGGCACCGTACGTGTTTTTTCGGGTCTAACTCGGGTTCAGCTTCTTGTTGCGGTTAGGGTTATGTTTAGGGTTGTTAGGAAAGAGTGAAGACGCAGAGTCCTGTTGAGTGTGGGGTTGCGTAAAGGCTCCCCCAGGGAGTTCAAGTGTACCCAAAGGCTTCCGCTGAGAGCACTTTTTGATGGCAGAAAGTGGCACCGTACGTGTTTTTTCGGGTCTAACTCGGGTTCAGCTTCTTGTTGCGGTTAGGGTTATGTTTAGGGTTGTTAGGAAAGAGTGAAGACGCAGAGTCCTGTTGAGTGTGGGGTTGCGTAAAGGCTCCCCCAGGGAGTTCAGGTGTACCCAAAGGCTTCCGCTGAGAGCACTTTTGGATGGCAGAAAGTGGCACCGTACGTGTTTTTTCGGGTCTAACTCGGGTTGAGCTTCTTGTTGCGGTTAGGGTTATGTTTAGGGTTGTTAGGAAAGAGTGAAGACGCAGAGTCCTGTTGAGTGTGGGGTTGCGTAAAGGCTCCCCCAGGGAGTTCAAGTGTACCCAAAGGCTTCCGCTGAGAGCACTTTTTGATGGCAGAAAGTGGCACCGTACGTGTTTTTTCGGGTCTAACTCGGGTTGAGCTTCTTGTTGCGGTTAGGGTTATGTTTAGGGTTGTTAGGAAAGAGTGAAGACGCAGAGTCCTGTTGAGTGTGGGGTTGCGTAAAGGCTCCGCCAGGGAGTTCAGGTGTACCCAAAGGCTTCCGCTGAGAGCACTTTTGGATGGCAGAAAGTGGCACCGTACGTGTTTTTTCGGGTCTAACTCGGGTTGAGCTTCTTGTTGCGGTTAGGGTTATGTTTAGGGTTGTTAGGAAAGAGTGAAGACGCAGAGTCCTGTTGAGTGTGGGGTTGCGTAAAGGCTCCCCCAGGGAGTTCAGGTGTACCCAAAGGCTTCCGCTGAGAGCACTTTTTGATGGCAGAAAGTGGCACCGTACGTGTTTTTTCGGGTCTAACTCGGGTTCAGCTTCTTGTTGCGGTTAGGGTTATGTTTAGGGTTGTTAGGAAAGAGTGAAGACGCAGAGTCCTGTTGAGTGTGGGGTTGCGTAAAGGCTCCCCCAGGGAGTTCAGGTGTACCCAAAGGCTTCCGCTGAGAGCACTTTTGGATGGCAGAAAGTGGCACCGTACGTGTTTTTCCGGGTCTAACTCGGGTTCAGCTTCTTGTTGCGGTTAGGGTTATGTTTAGGGTTGTTAGGAAAGAGTGAAGACGCAGAGTCCTGTTGAGTGTGGGGTTGCGTAAAGGCTCCCCCAGGGAGTTCAGGCGTACCCAAAGGCTTCCGCTGAGAGCACTTTTTGATGGCAGAAAGTGGCACCGTACGTGTTTTTTCGGCTCTAACTCGGGTTCAGCTTCTTGTTGCGGTTAGGGTTATGTTTAGGGTTGTTAGGAAAGAGTGAAGACGCAGAGTCCTGTTGAGTGTGGGGTTGCGTAAAGGCTCCCCCAGGGAGTTCAGGTGTACCCAAAGGCTTCCGCTGAGAGCACGTTTTGATGGCAGAAAGTGGCACCGTACGTGTTTTTTCGGGTCTAACTCGGGTTCAGCTTCTTGTTCCGGTTAGGGTTATGTTTAGGGTTGTTAGGAAAGAGTGAAGACGCAGAGTCCTGTTGAGTGTGGGGTTGCGTAAAGGCTCCCCCAGGGAGTTCAGGTGTACCCAAAGGCTTCCGCTGAGAGCACTTTTGGATGGCAGAAAGTGGCACCGTACGTGTTTTTTCGGGTCTAACTCGGGTTGAGCTTCTTGTTGCGGTTAGGGTTATGTTTAGGGTTGTTAGGAAAGAGTGAAGACGCAGAGTCCTGTTGAGTGTGGGGTTGCGTAAAGGCTCCTCCAGGGAGTTCAGGTGTACCCAAAGGCTTCCGCTGAGAGCACTTTTTGATGGCAGAAAGTGGCACCGTACGTGTTTTTTCGGGTCTAACTCGGGTTCAGCTTCTTGTTGCGGTTAGGGTTATGTTTAGGGTTGTTAGGAAAGAGCGAAGACGCAGCGTCCTGTTGAGTGTGGGGTTGCGTAAAGGCTACCCCAGGGAGTTCAGGTGTACCCAAAGGCTTCCGCTGAGAGGACTTTTTGATGGCAGAAAGTGGCACCGTACGTGTTTTTTCGGGTCTAACTCGGGTTCAGCTTCTTGTTGCGGTTAGGGTTATGTTTAGGGTTGTTAGGAAAGAGTGAAGACGCAGAGTCATGTTGAGTGTGGGGTTGTGTAAAGGCTCCCCCAGGGAGTTCAGGTGTACCCAAAGGCTTCCGCTGAGAGCACTTTTTGATGGCAGAAAGTGGCACCGTACGTGTTTTTTCGGGTCTAACTCGGGTTCAGCTTCTTGTTGCGGTTAGGGTTATGTTTAGGGTTGTTAGGAAAGAGTGAAGACGCAGAGTCCTGTTGAGTGTGGGGTTGCGTAAAGGCTCCCCCAGGGAGTTCAGGTGTACCCAAAGGCTTCCGCTGAGAGCACTTTTTGATGGCAGAAAGTGGCACCGTACGTGTTTTTTCGGGTCTAACTCGGGTTCAGCTTCTTGTTGCGGTTAGGGTTATGTTTAGGGTTGTTAGGAAAGAGTGAAGACGCAGAGTCCTGTTGAGTGTGGGGTTGCGTAAAGGCTCCCCCAGGGAGTTCAGGTGTACCCAAAGGCTTCCGCTGAGAGCACTTTTTGATGGCAGAAAGTGGCACCGTACGTGTTTTTTCGGGTCTAACTCGGGTTGAGCTTCTTGTTGCGGTTAGGGTTATGTTTAGGGTTGTTAGGAAAGAGTGAAGACGCAGAGTCCTGTTGAGTGTGGGGTTGCGTAAAGGCTCCCCCAGGGAGTTCAGGTGTACCCAAAGGCTTCCGCTGAGAGCACTTTTTGATGGCAGAAAGTGGCACCGTACGTGTTTTTTCGGGTCTAACTCGGGTTCAGCTTCTTGTTGCGGTTAGGGTTATGTTTAGGGTTGTTAGGAAAGAGTGAAGACGCAGAGTCCTGTTGAGTGTGGGGTTGCGTAAAGGCTCCCCCAGGGAGTTCAGGTGTACCCAAAGGCTTCCGCTGAGAGCACTTTTGGATGGCAGAAAGTGGCACCGTACGTGTTTTTTCGGGTCTAACTCGGGTTCAGCTTCTTGTTGCGGTTAGGGTTATGTTTAGGGTTGTTAGGAAAGAGTGAAGACGCAGAGTCCTGTTGAGTGTGGGGTTGCGTAAAGGCTCCCCCAGGGAGTTCAGGTGTACCCAAAGGCTTCCGCTGAGAGCACTTTTTGATGGCAGAAAGTGGCACCGTACGTGTTTTTTCGGGTCTAACTCGGGTTCAGCTTCTTGTTGCGGTTAGGGTTATGTTTAGGGTTGTTAGGAAAGAGTGAAGACGCAGAGTCCTGTTGAGTGTGGGGTTGCGTAAAGGCTCCCCCAGGGAGTTCAGGTGTACCCAAAGGCTTCCGCTGAGAGCACTTTTGGATGGCAGAAAGTGGCACCGTACGTGTTTTTTCGGGTCTAACTCGGGTTCAGCTTCTTGTTGCGGTTAGGGTTATGTTTAGGGTTGTTAGGAAAGAGTGAAGACGCAGAGTCCTGTTGAGTGTGGGGTTGCGTAAAGGCTCCCCCAGGGAGTTCAGGTGTACCCAAAGGCTTCCGCTGAGAGCACTTTTGGATGGCAGAAAGTGGCACCGTACGTGTTTTTTCGGGTCTAACTCGGGTTGAGCTTCTTGTTGCGGTTAGGGTTATGTTTAGGGTTGTTAGGAAAGAGTGAAGACGCAGAGTCCTGTTGAGTGTGGGGTTGCGTAAAGGCTCCCCCAGGGAGTTCAAGTGTACCCAAAGGCTTCCGCTGAGAGCACTTTTTGATGGCAGAAAGTGGCACCGTACATGTTTTTTCGGGTCTAACTCGGGTTGAGCTTCTTGTTGCGGTTAGGGTTATGTTTAGGGTTGTTAGGAAAGAGTGAAGACGCAGAGTCCTGTTGAGTGTGGGGTTGCGTAAAGGCTCCGCCAGGGAGTTCAGGTGTACCCAAAGGCTTCCGCTGAGAGCACTTTTGGATGGCAGAAAGTGGCACCGTACGTGTTTTTTCGGGTCTAACTCGGGTTGAGCTTCTTGTTGCGGTTAGGGTTATGTTTAGGGTTGTTAGGAAAGAGTGAAGACGCAGAGTCCTGTTGAGTGTGGGGTTGCGTAAAGGCTCCCCCAGGGAGTTCAGGTGTACCCAAAGGCTTCCGCTGAGAGCACTTTTTGATGGCAGAAAGTGGCACCGTACGTGTTTTTTCGGGTCTAACTCGGGTTCAGCTTCTTGTTGCGGTTAGGGTTATGTTTAGGGTTGTTAGGAAAGAGTGAAGACGCAGAGTCCTGTTGAGTGTGGGGTTGCGTAAAGGCTCCCCCAGGGAGTTCAGGTGTACCCAAAGGCTTCCGCTGAGAGCACTTTTTGATGGCAGAAAGATGCACCGTACGTGTTTTTACGGGTCTAACTCGGGTTCAGCTTCTTGTTGCGGTTAGGGTTATGTTTAGGGTTGTTAGGAAAGAGTGAAGACGCAGAGTCCTGTTGAGTGTGGGGTTGCGTAAAGGCTCCCCCAGGGAGTTCAGGTGTACCCAAAGGCTTCCGCTGAGAGCACTTTTTGATGGCAGAAAGTGGCACCGTACGTGTTTTTTCGGGTCTAACTCGGGTTCAGCTTCTTGTTGCGGTTAGGGTTATGTTTAGGGTTGTTAGGAAAGAGTGAAGACGCAGAGTCCTGTTGAGTGTGGGGTTGCGTAAAGGCTCCCCCAGGGAGTTCAGGTGTACCCAAAGGCTTCCGCTGAGAGCACTTTTTGATGGCAGAAAGATGCACCGTACGTGTTTTTTCGGGTCTAACTCGGGTTGAGCTTCTTGTTGCGGTTAGGGTTATGTTTAGGGTTGTTAGGAAAGAGTGAAGACGCAGAGTCCTGTTGAGTGTGGGGTTGCGTAAAGGCTCCCCCAGGGAGTTCAGGTGTACCCAAAGGCTTCCGCTGAGAGCACTTTTGGATGGCAGAAAGTGGCACCGTACGTGTTTTTTCGGGTCTAACTCGGGTTCAGCTTCTTGTTGCGGTTAGGGTTATGTTTAGGGTTGTTAGGAAAGAGTGAAGACGCAGAGTCCTGTTGAGTGTGGGGTTGCGTAAAGGCTCCCCCAGGGAGTTCAGGTGTACCCAAAGGCTTCCGCTCAGAGCACTTTTGGATGGCAGAAAGTGGCACCGTACGTGTTTTTTCGGGTCTAACTCGGGTTCAGCTTCTTGTTGCGGTTAGGGTTATGTTTAGGGTTGTTAGGAAAGAGTGAAGACGCAGAGTCCTGTTGAGTGTGGGGTTGCGTAAAGGCTCCCCCAGGGAGTTCAGGTGTACCCAAAGGCTTCCGCTGAGAGCACTTTTGGATGGCAGAAAGTGGCACCGTACGTGTTTTTTCGGGTCTAACTCGGGTTCAGCTTCTTGTTGCGGTTAGGGTTATGTTTAGGGTTGTTAGGAAAGAGTGAAGACGCAGAGTCCTGTTGAGTGTGGGGTTGCGTAAAGGCTCCCCCAGGGAGTTCAGGTGTACCCAAAGGCTTCCGCTGAGAGCACTTTTTGATGGCAGAAAGTGGCACCGTACATGTTTTTTCGGGTCTAACTCGGGTTCAGCTTCTTGTTGCGGTTAGGGTTATGTTTAGGGTTGTTAGGAAAGAGTGAAGACGCAGAGTCCTGTTGAGTGTGGGGTTGCGTAAAGGCTCCCCCAGGGAGTTCAGGTGTACCCAAAGGCTTCCGCTGAGAGCACTTTTGGATGGCAGAAAGTGGCACCGTACGTGTTTTTTCGGGTCTAACTCGGGTTGAGCTTCTTGTTGCGGTTAGGGTTATGTTTAGGGTTGTTAGGAAAGAGTGAAGACGCAGAGTCCTGTTGAGTGTGGGGTTGCGTAAAGGCTCCCCCAGGGAGTTCAGGTGTACCCAAAGGCTTCCGCTGAGAGCACTTTTTGATGGCAGAAAGTGGCACCGTACGTGTTTTTTCGGGTCTAACTCGGGTTCAGCTTCTTGTTGCGGTTAGGGTTATGTTTAGGGTTGTTAGGAAAGAGTGAAGACGCAGAGTCCTGTTGAGTGTGGGGTTGCGTAAAGGCTCCCCCAGGGAGTTCAGGTGTACCCAAAGGCTTCCGCTGAGAGCACTTTTTGATGGCAGAATGTGGCACCGTACGTGTTTTTTCGGGTCCAACTCGGGTTCAGCTTCTTGTTGCGGTTAGGGTTATGTTTAGGGTTGTTAGGAAAGAGTGAAGACGCAGAGTCCTGTTGAGTGTGGGGTTGCGTAAAGGCTCCCCCAGGGAGTTCAGGTGTACCCAAAGGCTTCCGCTGAGAGCACTTTTTGATGGCAGAAAGTGGCACCGTACGTGTTTTTTCGGGTCTAACTCGGGTTGAGCTTCTTGTTGCGGTTAGGGTTATGTTTAGGGTTGTTAGGAAAGAGTGAAGACGCAGAGTCCTGTTGAGTGTGGGGTTGCGTAAAGGCTCCCCCAGGGAGTTCAAGTGTACCCAAAGGCTTCCGCTGAGAGCACTTTTGGATGGCAGAAAGTGGCACCGTACGTGTTTTTTCGGGTCTAACTCGGGTTCAGCTTCTTGTTGCGGTTAGGGTTATGTTTAGGGTTGTTAGGAAAGAGTGAAGACGCAGAGTCCTGTTGAGTGTGGGGTTGCGTAAAGGCTCCCCCAGGGAGTTCAGGTGTACCCAAAGGCTTCCGCTGAGAGCACTTTTGGATGGCAGAAAGTGGCACCGTACGTGTTTTTTCGGGTCTAACTCGGGTTCAGCTTCTTGTTGCGGTTAGGGTTATGTTTAGGGTTGTTAGGAAAGAGTGAAGACGCAGAGTCCTGTTGAGTGTGGGGTTGCGTAAAGGCTCCCCCAGGGAGTTCAGGTGTACCCAAAGGCTTCCGCTGAGAGCACTTTTGGATGGCAGAAAGTGGCACCGTACGTGTTTTTTCGGGTCTAACTCGGGTTCAGCTTCTTGTTGCGGTTAGGGTTATGTTTAGGGTTGTTAGGAAAGAGTGAAGACGCAGAGTCCTGTTGAGTGTGGGGTTGCGTAAAGGCTCCCCCAGGGAGTTCAGGTGTACCCAAAGGCTTCCGCTGAGAGCACTTTTGGATGGCAGAAAGTGGCACCGTACGTGTTTTTTCGGGTCTAACTCGGGTTGAGCTTCTTGTTGCGGTTAGGGTTATGTTTAGGGTTGTTAGGAAAGAGTGAAGACGCAGAGTCCTGTTGAGTGTGGGGTTGCGTAAAGGCTCCCCCAGGGAGTTCAAGTGTACCCAAAGGCTTCCGCTGAGAGCACTTTTTGATGGCAGAAAGTGGCACCGTACATGTTTTTTCGGGTCTAACTCGGGTTGAGCTTCTTGTTGCGGTTAGGGTTATGTTTAGGGTTGTTAGGAAAGAGTGAAGACGCAGAGTCCTGTTGAGTGTGGGGTTGCGTAAAGGCTCCGCCAGGGAGTTCAGGTGTACCCAAAGGCTTCCGCTGAGAGCACTTTTGGATGGCAGAAAGTGGCACCGTACGTGTTTTTTCGGGTCTAACTCGGGTTGAGCTTCTTGTTGCGGTTAGGGTTATGTTTAGGGTTGTTAGGAAAGAGTGAAGACGCAGAGTCCTGTTGAGTGTGGGGTTGCGTAAAGGCTCCCCCAGGGAGTTCAGGTGTACCCAAAGGCTTCCGCTGAGAGCACTTTTTGATGGCAGAAAGTGGCACCGTACGTGTTTTTTCGGGTCTAACTCGGGTTCAGCTTCTTGTTGCGGTTAGGGTTATGTTTAGGGTTGTTAGGAAAGAGTGAAGACGCAGAGTCCTGTTGAGTGTGGGGTTGCGTAAAGGCTCCCCCAGGGAGTTCAGGTGTACCCAAAGGCTTCCGCTGAGAGCACTTTTTGATGGCAGAAAGATGCACCGTACGTGTTTTTTCGGGTCTAACTCGGGTTGAGCTTCTTGTTGCGGTTAGGGTTATGTTTAGGGTTGTTAGGAAAGAGTGAAGACGCAGAGTCCTGTTGAGTGTGGGGTTGCGTAAAGGCTCCCCCAGGGAGTTCAGGTGTACCCAAAGGCTTCCGCTGAGAGCACTTTTGGATGGCAGAAAGTGGCACCGTACGTGTTTTTTCGGGTCTAACTCGGGTTCAGCTTCTTGTTGCGGTTAGGGTTATGTTTAGGGTTGTTAGGAAAGAGTGAAGACGCAGAGTCCTGTTGAGTGTGGGGTTGCGTAAAGGCTCCCCCAGGGAGTTCAGGTGTACCCAAAGGCTTCCGCTGAGAGCACTTTTTGATGGCAGAAAGATGCACCGTACGTGTTTTTTCGGGTCTAACTCGGGTTGAGCTTCTTGTTGCGGTTAGGGTTATGTTTAGGGTTGTTAGGAAAGAGTGAAGACGCAGAGTCCTGTTGAGTGTGGGGTTGCGTAAAGGCTCCCCCAGGGAGTTCAGGTGTACCCAAAGGCTTCCGCTGAGAGCACTTTTGGATGGCAGAAAGTGGCACCGTACGTGTTTTTTCGGGTCTAACTCGGGTTGAGCTTCTTGTTGCGGTTAGGGTTATGTTTAGGGTTGTTAGGAAAGAGTGAAGACGCAGAGTCCTGTTGAGTGTGGGGTTGCGTAAAGGCTCCCCCAGGGAGTTCAGGTGTACCCAAAGGCTTCCGCTGAGAGCACTTTTGGATGGCAGAAAGTGGCACCGTACGTGTTTTTTCGGGTCTAACTCGGGTTCAGCTTCTTGTTGCGGTTAGGGTTATGTTTAGGGTTGTTAGGAAAGAGTGAAGACGCAGAGTCCTGTTGAGTGTGGGGTTGCGTAAAGGCTCCCCCAGGGAGTTCAGGTGTACCCAAAGGCTTCCGCTGAGAGCACTTTTTGATGGCAGAAAGATGCACCGTACGTGTTTTTTCGGGTCTAACTCGGGTTGAGCTTCTTGTTGCGGTTAGGGTTATGTTTAGGGTTGTTAGGAAAGAGTGAAGACGCAGAGTCCTGTTGAGTGTGGGGTTGCGTAAAGGCTCCCCCAGGGAGTTCAGGTGTACCCAAAGGCTTCCGCTGAGAGCACTTTTGGATGGCAGAAAGTGGCACCGTACGTGTTTTTTCGGGTCTAACTCGGGTTCAGCTTCTTGTTGCGGTTAGGGTTATGTTTAGGGTTGTTAGGAAAGAGTGAAGACGCAGAGTCCTGTTGAGTGTGGGGTTGCGTAAAGGCTCCCCCAGGGAGTTCAGGTGTACCCAAAGGCTTCCGCTGAGAGCACTTTTTGATGGCAGAATGTGGCACCGTACGTGTTTTTTCGGGTCTAACTCGGGTTCAGCTTCTTGTTGCGGTTAGGGTTATGTTTAGGGTTGTTAGGAAAGAGTGAAGACGCAGAGTCCTGTTGAGTGTGGGGTTGCGTAAAGGCTCCCCCAGGGAGTTCAGGTGTACCCAAAGGCTTCCGCTGAGAGCACTTTTTGATGGCAGAAAGTGGCACCGTACGTGTTTTTTCGGGTCTAACTCGGGTTGAGCTTCTTGTTGCGGTTAGGGTTATGTTTAGGGTTGTTAGGAAAGAGTGAAGACGCAGAGTCCTGTTGAGTGTGGGGTTGCGTAAAGGCTCCCCCAGGGAGTTCAAGTGTACCCAAAGGCTTCCGCTGAGAGCACTTTTGGATGGCAGAAAGTGGCACCGTACGTGTTTTTTCGGGTCTAACTCGGGTTCAGCTTCTTGTTGCGGTTAGGGTTATGTTTAGGGTTGTTAGGAAAGAGTGAAGACGCAGAGTCCTGTTGAGTGTGGGGTTGCGTAAAGGCTCCCCCAGGGAGTTCAGGTGTACCCAAAGGCTTCCGCTGAGAGCACTTTTGGATGGCAGAAAGTGGCACCGTACGTGTTTTTTCGGGTCTAACTCGGGTTCAGCTTCTTGTTGCGGTTAGGGTTATGTTTAGGGTTGTTAGGAAAGAGTGAAGACGCAGAGTCCTGTTGAGTGTGGGGTTGCGTAAAGGCTCCCCCAGGGAGTTCAGGTGTACCCAAAGGCTTCCGCTCAGAGCACTTTTGGATGGCAGAAAGTGGCACCGTACGTGTTTTTTCGGGTCTAACTCGGGTTCAGCTTCTTGTTGCGGTTAGGGTTATGTTTAGGGTTGTTAGGAAAGAGTGAAGACGCAGAGTCCTGTTGAGTGTGGGGTTGCGTAAAGGCTCCCCCAGGGAGTTCAGGTGTACCCAAAGGCTTCCGCTGAGAGCACTTTTGGATGGCAGAAAGTGGCACCGTACGTGTTTTTTCGGGTCTAACTCGGGTTCAGCTTCTTGTTGCGGTTAGGGTTATGTTTAGGGTTGTTAGGAAAGAGTGAAGACGCAGAGTCCTGTTGAGTGTGGGGTTGCGTAAAGGCTCCCCCAGGGAGTTCAAGTGTACCCAAAGGCTTCCGCTGAGAGCACTTTTTGATGGCAGAAAGTGGCACCGTACGTGTTTTTTCGGGTCTAACTCGGGTTGAGCTTCTTGTTGCGGTTAGGGTTATGTTTAGGGTTGTTAGGAAAGAGTGAAGACGCAGAGTCCTGTTGAGTGTGGGGTTGCGTAAAGGCTCCGCCAGGGAGTTCAGGTGTACCCAAAGGCTTCCGCTGAGAGCACTTTTGGATGGCAGAAAGTGGCACCGTACGTGTTTTTTCGGGTCTAACTCGGGTTGAGCTTCTTGTTGCGGTTAGGGTTATGTTTAGGGTTGTTAGGAAAGAGTGAAGACGCAGAGTCCTGTTGAGTGTGGGGTTGCGTAAAGGCTCCCCCAGGGAGTTCAGGTGTACCCAAAGGCTTCCGCTGAGAGCACTTTTTGATGGCAGAAAGTGGCACCGTACGTGTTTTTTCGGGTCTAACTCGGGTTCAGCTTCTTGTTGCGGTTAGGGTTATGTTTAGGGTTGTTAGGAAAGAGTGAAGACGCAGAGTCCTGTTGAGTGTGGGGTTGCGTAAAGGCTCCCCCAGGGAGTTCAGGTGTACCCAAAGGCTTCCGCTGAGAGCACTTTTGGATGGCAGAAAGATGCACCGTACGTGTTTTTTCGGGTCTAACTCGGGTTGAGCTTCTTGTAGCGGTTAGGGTTATGTTTAGGGTTGTTAGGAAAGAGTGAAGACGCAGAGTCCTGTTGAGTGTGGGGTTGCGTAAAGGCTCCCCCAGGGAGTTCAGGTGTACCCAAAGGCTTCCGCTGAGAGCACTTTTTGATGGCAGAAAGTGGCACCGTACGTGTTTTTTCGGGTCTAACTCGGGTTGAGCTTCTTGTTGCGGTTAGGGTTATGTTTAGGGTTGTTAGGAAAGAGTGAAGACGCAGAGTCCTGTTGAGTGTGGGGTTGCGTAAAGGCTCCCCCAGGGAGTTCAGGTGTACCCAAAGGCTTCCGCTGAGAGCACTTTTTGATGGCAGAAAGATGCACCGTACGTGTTTTTTCGGGTCTAACTCGGGTTGAGCTTCTTGTTGCGGTTAGGGTTATGTTTAGGGTTGTTAGGAAAGAGTGAAGACGCAGAGTCCTGTTGAGTGTGGGGTTGCGTAAAGGCTCCGCCAGGGAGTTCAGGTGTACCCAAAGGCTTCCGCTGAGAGCACTTTTGGATGGCAGAAAGTGGCACCGTACGTGTTTTTTCGGGTCTAACTCGGGTTGAGCTTCTTGTTGCGGTTAGGGTTATGTTTAGGGTTGTTAGGAAAGAGTGAAGACGCAGAGTCCTGTTGAGTGTGGGGTTGCGTAAAGGCTCCCCCAGGGAGTTCAGGTGTACCCAAAGGCTTCCGCTGAGAGCACTTTTTGATGGCAGAAAGTGGCACCGTACGTGTTTTTTCGGGTCTAACTCGGGTTCAGCTTCTTGTTGCGGTTAGGGTTATGTTTAGGGTTGTTAGGAAAGAGTGAAGACGCAGAGTCCTGTTGAGTGTGGGGTTGCGTAAAGGCTCCCCCAGGGAGTTCAGGTGTACCCAAAGGCTTCCGCTGAGAGCACTTTTGGATGGCAGAAAGATGCACCGTACGTGTTTTTTCGGGTCTAACTCGGGTTGAGCTTCTTGTTGCGGTTAGGGTTATGTTTAGGGTTGTTAGGAAAGAGTGAAGACGCAGAGTCCTGTTGAGTGTGGGGTTGCGTAAAGGCTCCCCCAGGGAGTTCAGGTGTACCCAAAGGCTTCCGCTGAGAGCACTTTTTGATGGCAGAAAGATGCACCGTACGTGTTTTTTCGGGTCTAACTCGGGTTCAGCTTCTTGTTGCGGTTAGGGTTATGTTTAGGGTTGTTAGGAAAGAGTGAAGACGCAGAGTCCTGTTGAGTGTGGGGTTGCGTAAAGGCTCCGCCAGGGAGTTCAGGTGTACCCAAAGGCTTCCGCTGAGAGCACTTTTGGATGGCAGAAAGTGGCACCGTACGTGTTTTTTCGGGTCTAACTCGGGTTGAGCTTCTTGTTGCGGTTAGGGTTATGTTTAGGGTTGTTAGGAAAGAGTGAAGACGCAGAGTCCTGTTGAGTGTGGGGTTGCGTAAAGGCTCCCCCAGGGAGTTCAGGTGTACCCAAAGGCTTCCGCTGAGAGCACTTTTTGATGGCAGAAAGTGGCACCGTACGTGTTTTTTCGGGTCTAACTCGGGTTCAGCTTCTTGTTGCGGTTAGGGTTATGTTTAGGGTTGTTAGGAAAGAGTGAAGACGCAGAGTCCTGTTGAGTGTGGGGTTGCGTAAAGGCTCCCCCAGGGAGTTCAGGTGTACCCAAAGGCTTCCGCTGAGAGCACTTTTGGATGGCAGAAAGATGCACCGTACGTGTTTTTTCGGGTCTAACTCGGGTTGAGCTTCTTGTTGCGGTTAGGGTTATGTTTAGGGTTGTTAGGAAAGAGTGAAGACGCAGAGTCCTGTTGAGTGTGGGGTTGCGTAAAGGCTCCCCCAGGGAGTTCAGGTGTACCCAAAGGCTTCCGCTGAGAGCACTTTTTGATGGCAGAAAGTGGCACCGTACGTGTTTTTTCGGGTCTAACTCGGGTTGAGCTTCTTGTTGCGGTTAGGGTTATGTTTAGGGTTGTTAGGAAAGAGTGAAGACGCAGAGTCCTGTTGAGTGTGAGGTTGCGAAAAGGCTCCCCCAGGGAGTTCAGGTGTACCCAAAGGCTTCCGCTGAGAGCACTTTTTGATGGCAGAAAGTGGCACCGTACGTGTTTTTTCGGGTCTAACTCGGGTTCAGCTTCTTGTTCTGGTTAGGGTTATGTTTAGGGTTGTTAGGAAAGAGTGAAGACGCAGAGTCCTGTTGAGTGTGGGGTTGCGTAAAGGCTCCCCCAGGGAGTTCAGGTGTACCCAAAGGCTTCCGCTGAGAGCACTTTTGGATGGCAGAAAGTGGCACCGTACGTGTTTTTTCGGGTCTAACTCGGGTTCAGCTTCTTGTTGTGGTTAGGGTTATGTTTAGGGTTGTTAGGAAAGAGTGAAGACGCAGAGTCCTGTTGAGTGTGGGGTTGCGTAAAGGCTCCCCCAGGGAGTTCAGGTGTACCCAAAGGCTTCCGCTGAGAGCACTTTTTGATGGCAGAAAGTGGCACCGTACGTGTTTTTTCGGGTCTAACTCGGGTTCAGCTTCTTGTTGCGGTTAGGGTTATGTTTAGGGTTGTTAGGAAAGAGTGAAGACGCAGAGTCCTGTTGAGTGTGGGGTTGCGTAAAGGCTCCCCCAGGGAGTTCAGGTGTACCCAAAGGCTTCCGCTGAGAGCACTTTTTGATGGCAGAAAGATGCACCGTACGTGTTTTTTCGGGTCTAACTCGGGTTGAGCTTCTTGTTCCGGTTAGGGTTATGTTTAGGGTTGTTAGGAAAGAGTGAAGACGCAGAGTCCTGTTGAGTGTGGGGTTGCGTAAAGGCTCCCCCAGGGAGTTCAGGTGTACCCAAAGGCTTCCGCTGAGAGCACTTTTTGATGGCAGAAAGTGGCACCGTACGTGTTTTTTCGGGTCTAACTCGGGTTGAGCTTCTTGTTGCGGTTAGGGTTATGTTTAGGGTTGTTAGGAAAGAGTGAAGACGCAGAGTTCTGTTGAGTGCGGGGTTGCGTAAAGGCTCCCCCAGGGAGTTCAGGTGTACCCAAAGGCTTCCGCTGAGAGCACTTTTTGATGGCAGAAAGTGGCACCGTACGTGTTTTTTCGGGTCTAACTCGGGTTCAGCTTCTTGTTTGGGTTAGGGTTATGTTTAGGGTTGTTAGGAAAGAGTGAAGACGCAGAGTCCTGTTGAGTGTGAGGTTGCGTAAAGGCTCCCCCAGGGAGTTCAGGTGTACCCAAAGGCTTCCGCTGAGAGCACTTTTTGATGGCAGAAAGTGGCACCGTACGTGTTTTTTCGGGTCTAACTCGGGTTCAGCTTCTTGTTCTGGTTAGGGTTATGTTTAGGGTTGTTAGGAAAGAGTGAAGACGCAGAGTCCTGTTGAGTGTGGGGTTGCGTAAAGGCTCCCCCAGGGAGTTCAGGTGTACCCAAAGGCTTCCGCTGAGAGCACTTTTGGATGGCAGAAAGTGGCACCGTACGTGTTTTTTCGGGTCTAACTCGGGTTCAGCTTCTTGTTGCGGTTAGGGTTATGTTTAGGGTTGTTAGGAAAGAGTGAAGACGCAGAGTCCTGTTGAGTGTGGGGTTGCGTAAAGGCTCCCCCAGGGAGTTCAGGTGTACCCAAAGGCTTCCGCTGAGAGCACTTTTTGATGGCAGAATGTGGCACCGTACGTGTTTTTTCGGGTCTAACTCGGGTTCAGCTTCTTGTTGCGGTTAGGGTTATGTTTAGGGTTGTTAGGAAAGAGTGAAGACGCAGAGTCCTGTTGAGTGTGGGGTTGCGTAAAGGCTCCCCCAGGGAGTTCAGGTGTACCCAAAGGCTTCCGCTGAGAGCACTTTTTGATGGCAGAAAGTGGCACCGTACGTGTTTTTTCGGGTCTAACTCGGGTTGAGCTTCTTGTTGCGGTTAGGGTTATGTTTAGGGTTGTTAGGAAAGAGTGAAGACGCAGAGTCCTGTTGAGTGTGGGGTTGCGTAAAGGCTCCCCCAGGGAGTTCAAGTGTACCCAAAGGCTTCCGCTGAGAGCACTTTTTGATGGCAGAAAGTGGCACCGTACGTGTTTTTTCGGGTCTAACTCGGGTTCAGCTTCTTGTTGCGGTTAGGGTTATGTTTAGGGTTGTTAGGAAAGAGTGAAGACGCAGAGTCCTGTTGAGTGTGGGGTTGCGTAAAGGCTCCCCCAGGGAGTTCAGGTGTACCCAAAGGCTTCCGCTGAGAGCACTTTTGGATGGCAGAAATTGGCACCGTACGTGTTTTTTCGGGTCTAACTCGGGTTCAGCTTCTTGTTGCGGTTAGGGTTATGTTTAGGGTTGTTAGGAAAGAGTGAAGACGCAGAGTCCTGTTGAGTGTGGGGTTGCGTAAAGGCTCCCCCAGGGAGTTCAGGTGTACCCAAAGGCTTCCGCTGAGAGCACTTTTTGATGGCAGAAAGATGCATTGTACGTGTTTTTTCGGGTCTAACTCGGGTTGAGCTTCTTGTTCCGGTTAGGGTTATGTTTAGGGTTGTTAGGAAAGAGTGAAGACGCAGAGTCCTGTTGTGTGTGGGGTTGCGTAAAGGCTCCCCCAGGGAGTTCAGGTGTACCCAAAGGCTTCCGCTGAGAGCACTTTTTGATGGCAGAAAGTGGCACCGTACGTGTTTTTTCGGGTCTAACTCGGGTTCAGCTTCTTGTTGCGGTTAGGGTTATGTTTAGGGTTGTTAGGAAAGAGTGAAGACGCAGAGTCCTGTTGAGTGCGGGGTTGCGTAAAGGCTCCCCCAGGGAGTTCAGGTGTACCCAAAGGCTTCCGCTGAGAGCACTTTTTGATGGCAGAAAGATGCACCGTACGTGTTTTTTCGGGTCTAACTCGGGTTCAGCTTCTTGTTGCGGTTAGGGTTATGTTTAGGGTTGTTAGGAAAGAGTGAAGACGCAGAGTCCTGTTGAGTGTGAGGTTGCGTAAAGGCTCCCCCAGGGAGTTCAGGTGTACCCAAAGGCTTCCGCTGAGAGCACTTTTTGATGGCAGAAAGTGGCACCGTACGTGTTTTTTCGGGTCTAACTCGGGTTCAGCTTCTTGTTCTGGTTAGGGTTATGTTTAGGGTTGTTAGGAAAGAGTGAAGACGCAGAGTCCTGTTGAGTGTGGGGTTGCGTAAAGGCTCCCCCAGGGAGTTCAGGTGTACCCAAAGGCTTCCGCTGAGAGCACTTTTGGATGGCAGAAAGTGGCACCGTACGTGTTTTTTCGGGTCTAACTCGGGTTCAGCTTCTTGTTGCGGTTAGGGTTATGTTTAGGGTTGTTAGGAAAGAGTGAAGACGCAGAGTCCTGTTGAGTGTGGGGTTGCGTAAAGGCTCCCCCAGGGAGTTCAGGTGTACCCAAAGGCTTCCGCTGAGAGCACTTTTTGATGGCAGAATGTGGCACCGTACGTGTTTTTTCGGGTCTAACTCGGGTTGAGCTTCTTGTTGCGGTTAGGGTTATGTTTAGGGTTGTTAGGAAAGAGTGAAGACGCAGAGTCCTGTTGAGTGTGGGGTTGCGTAAAGGCTCCGCCAGGGAGTTCAGGTGTACCCAAAGGCTTCCGCTGAGAGCACTTTTTGATGGCAGAAAGTGGCACCGTACGTGTTTTTTCGGGTCTAACTCGGGTTGAGCTTCTTGTTGCGGTTAGGGTTATGTTTAGGGTTGTTAGGAAAGAGTGAAGACGCAGAGTCCTGTTGAGTGTGGGGTTGCGTAAAGGCTCCCCCAGGGAGTTCAGGTGTACCCAAAGGCTTCCGCTGAGAGCACTTTTTGATGGCAGAAAGTGGCACCGTACGTGTTTTTTCGGGTCTAACTCGGGTTCAGCTTCTTGTTGCGGTTAGGGTTATGTTTAGGGTTGTTAGGAAAGAGTGAAGACGCAGAGTCCTGTTGAGTGTGGGGTTGCGTAAAGGCTCCCCCAGGGAGTTCAGGTGTACCCAAAGGCTTCCGCTGAGAGCACTTTTGGATGGCAGAAAGTGGCACCGTACGTGTTTTTTCGGGTCTAACTCGGGTTCAGCTTCTTGTTGCGGTTAGGGTTATGTTTAGGGTTGTTAGGAAAGAGTGAAGACGCAGAGTCCTGTTGAGTGTGGGGTTGCGTAAAGGCTCCCCCAGGGAGTTCAGGTGTACCCAAAGGCTTCCGCTGAGAGCACTTTTTGATGGCAGAAAGTGGCACCGTACGTGTTTTTTCGGGTCTAACTCGGGTTCAGCTTCTTGTTGCGGTTAGGGTTATGTTTAGGGTTGTTAGGAAAGAGTGAAGACGCAGAGTCCTGTTGAGTGTGGGGTTGCGTAAAGGCTCCCCCAGGGAGTTCAGGTGTACCCAAAGGCTTCCGCTGAGAGCACTTTTTGATGGAAGAAATTGGCACCGTACGTGTTTTTTCGGGTCTAACTCGGGTTCAGCTTCTTGTTCCGGTTAGGGTTATGTTTAGGGTTGTTAGGAAAGAGTGAAGACGCAGAGTCCTGTTGAGTGCGGGGTTGCGTAAAGGCTCCCCCAGGGAGTTCAGGTGTACCCAAAGGCTTCCGCTGAGAGCACTTTTTGATGGCAGAAAGTGGCACCGTACGTGTTTTTTCGGGTCTAACTCGGGTTCAGCTTCTTGTTGCGGTTAGGGTTATGTTTAGGGTTGTTAGGAAAGAGTGAAGACGCAGAGTCCTGTTGGGTGTGAGGTTGCGTAAAGGCTCCCCCAGGGAGTTCAGGTGTACCCAAAGGCTTCCGCTGAGAGCACTTTTGGATGGCAGAAAGTGGCACCGTACGTGTTTTTTCGGGTCTAACTCGGGTTCAGCTTCTTGTTGCGGTTAGGGTTATGTTTAGGGTTGTTAGGAAAGAGTGAAGACGCAGAGTCCTGTTGAGTGTGGGGTTGCGTAAAGGCTCCGCCAGGGAGTTCAGGTGTACCCAAAGGCTTCCGCTGAGAGCACTTTTTGATGGCAGAAAGTGGCACCGTACGTGTTTTTTCGGGTCTAACTCGGGTTCAGCTTCTTGTTGCGGTTAGGGTTATGTTTAGGGTTGTTAGGAAAGAGTGAAGACGCAGAGTCCTGTTGAGTGTGGGGTTGCGTAAAGGCTCCCCCAGGGAGTTCAGGTGTACCCAAAGGCTTCCGCTGAGAGCACTTTTTGATGGCAGAAAGTGGCACCGTACGTGTTTTTTCGGGTCTAACTCGGGTTCAGCTTCTTGTTGCGGTTAGGGTTATTTTTAGGGTTGTTAGGAAAGAGTGAAGACGCAGAGTCCTGTTGAGTGTGGGGTTGCGTAAAGGCTCCCCCAGGGAGTTCAGGTGTACCCAAAGGCTTCCGCTGAGAGCACTTTTTGATGGCAGAAAGTGGCACCGTACGTGTTTTTTCGGGTCTAACTCGGGTTCAGCTTCTTCTTGCGGTTAGGGTTATGTTTAGGGTTGTTAGGAAAGAGTGAAGACGCAGAGTCCTGTTGAGTGTGGGGTTGCGTAAAGGCTCCCCCAGGGAGTTCAGGTGTACCCAAAGGCTTCCGCTGAGAGCACTTTTTGATGGCAGAAAGTGGCACCGTACGTGTTTTTTCGGGTCTAACTCGGGTTGAGCTTCTTGTTGCGGTTAGGGTTATGTTTAGGGTTGTTAGGAAAGAGTGAAGACGCAGAGTCCTGTTGAGTGTGGGGTTGCGTAAAGGCTCCCCCAGGGAGTTCAGGTGTACCCAAAGGCTTCCGCTGAGAGCACTTTTGGATGGCAGAAAGTGGCACCGTACGTGTTTTTTCGGGTCTAACTCGGGTTCAGCTTCTTGTTGCGGTTAGGGTTATGTTTAGGGTTGTTAGGAAAGAGTGAAGACGCAGAGTCCTGTTGAGTGTGGGGTTGCGTAAAGGCTCCCCCAGGGAGTTCAGGTGTACCCAAAGGCTTTCGCTGAGAGCACTTTTTGATGGCAGAAAGTGGCACCGTACGTGTTTTTTCGGGTCTAACTCGGGTTCAGCTTCTTCTTGCGGTTAGGGTTATGTTTAGGGTTGTTAGGAAAGAGTGAAGACGCAGAGTCCTGTTGAGTGTGGGGTTGCGTAAAGGCTCCCCCAGGGAGTTCAGGTGTACCCAAAGGCTTCCGCTGAGAGCACTTTTTGATGGCAGAAAGTGGCACCGTACGTGTTTTTTCGGGTCTAACTCGGGTTGAGCTTCTTGTTGCGGTTAGGGTTATGTTTAGGGTTGTTAGGAAAGAGTGAAGACGCAGAGTCCTGTTGAGTGTGGGGTTGCGTAAAGGCTCCCCCAGGGAGTTCAGGTGTACCCAAAGGCTTCCGCTCAGAGCACTTTTTGATGGCAGAAAGTGGCACCGTACGTGTTTTTTCGGGTCTAACTCGGGTTCAGCTTCTTGTTGCGGTTAGGGTTATGTTTAGGGTTGTTAGGAAAGAGTGAAGACGCAGAGTCCTGTTGAGTGTGGGGTTGCGTAAAGGCTCCCCCAGGGAGTTCAGGTGTACCCAAAGGCTTCCGCTGAGAGCACTTTTGGATGGCAGAAAGTGGCACCGTACGTGTTTTTTCGGGTCTAACTCGGGTTCAGCTTCTTGTTGCGGTTAGGGTTATGTTTAGGGTTGTTAGGAAAGAGTGAAGACGCAGAGTCCTGTTGAGTGTGGGGTTGCGTAAAGGCTCCCCCAGGGAGTTCAGGTGTACCCAAAGGCTTCCGCTGAGAGCACTTTTTGATGGCAGAAAGTGGCACCGTACGTGTTTTTTCGGGTCTAACTCGGGTTCAGCTTCTTGTTGCGGTTAGGGTTATGTTTAGGGTTGTTAGGAAAGAGTGAAGACGCAGAGTCCTGTTGAGTGTGGGGTTGCGTAAAGGCTCCCCCAGGGAGTTCAGGTGTACCCAAAGGCTTCCGCTGAGAGCACTTTTTGATGGCAGAAAGTGGCACCGTACGTGTTTTTTCGGGTCTAACTCGGGTTCAGCTTCTTGTTGCGGTTAGGGTTATGTTTAGGGTTGTTAGGAAAGAGTGAAGACGCAGAGTCCTGTTGAGTGTGGGGTTGCGTAAAGGCTCCCCCAGGGAGTTCAGGTGTACCCAAAGGCTTCCGCTGAGAGCACTTTTGGATGGCAGAAAGTGGCACCGTACGTGTTTTTTCGGGTCTAACTCGGGTTCAGCTTCTTGTTGCGGTTAGGGTTATGTTTAGGGTTGTTAGGAAAGAGTGAAGACGCAGAGTCCTGTTGAGTGTGGGGTTGCGTAAAGGCTCCCCCAGGGAGTTCAGGTGTACCCAAAGGCTTCCGCTGAGAGCACTTTTTGATGGCAGAAAGTGGCACCGTACGTGTTTTTTCGGGTCTAACTCGGGTTCAGCTTCTTGTTGCGGTTAGGGTTATGTTTAGGGTTGTTAGGAAAGAGTGAAGACGCAGAGTCCTGTTGAGTGTGGGGTTGCGTAAAGGCTCCCCCAGGGAGTTCAGGTGTACCCAAAGGCTTCCGCTGAGAGCACTTTTTGATGGCAGAAAGTGGCACCGTACGTGTTTTTTCGGGTCTAACTCGGGTTCAGCTTCTTCTTGCGGTTAGGGTTATGTTTAGGGTTGTTAGGAAAGAGTGAAGACGCAGAGTCCTGTTGAGTGTGGGGTTGCGTAAAGGCTCCCCCAGGGAGTTCAGGTGTACCCAAAGGCTTCCGCTGAGAGCACTTTTTGATGGCAGAAAGTGGCACCGTACGTGTTTTTTCGGGTCTAACTCGGGTTCAGCTTCTTGTTGCGGTTAGGGTTATGTTTAGGGTTGTTAGGAAAGAGTGAAGACGCAGAGTCCTGTTGAGTGTGGGGTTGCGTAAAGGCTCTCCCAGGGAGTTCAGGTGTACCCAAAGGCTTCCGCTGAGAGCACTTTTTGATGGCAGAAAGTGGCACCGTACGTGTTTTTTCGGGTCTAACTCGGGTTCAGCTTCTTTTTGCGGTTAGGGTTATGTTTAGGGTTGTTAGGAAAGAGTGAAGACGCAGAGTCCTGTTGAGTGTGGGGTTGCGTAAAGGCTCCCCCAGGGAGTTCAGGTGTACCCAAAGGCTTCCGCTGAGAGCACTTTTTGATGGCAGAAAGTGGCACCGTACGTGTTTTTTCGGGTCTAACTCGGGTTCAGCTTCTTGTTCCGGTTAGGGTTATGTTTAGGGTTGTTAGGAAAGAGTGAAGACGCAGAGTCCTGTTGAGTGTGGGGTTGCGTAAAGGCTCCCCCAGGGAGTTCAGGTGTACCCAAAGGCTTCCGCTGAGAGCACTTTTTGATGGCAGAAAGTGGCACCGTACGTGTTTTTTCGGGTCTAACTCGGGTTCAGCTTCTTGTTGCGGTTAGGGTTATGTTTAGGGTTGTTAGGAAAGAGTGAAGACGCAGAGTCCTGTTGAGTGTGGGGTTGCGTAAAGGCTCCCCCAGGGAGTTCAGGTGTACCCAAAGGCTTCCGCTGAGAGCACTTTTTGATGGCAGAAAGTGGCACCGTACGTGTTTTTTCGGGTCTAACTCGGGTTCAGCTTCTTGTTGCGGTTAGGGTTATGTTTAGGGTTGTTAGGAAAGAGTGAAGACGCAGAGTCCTGTTGAGTGTGGGGTTGCGTAAAGGCTCCCCCAGGGAGTTCAGGTGTACCCAAAGGCTTCCGCTGAGAGCACTTTTTGATGGCAGAAAGTGGCACCGTACGTGTTTTTTCGGCTCTAACTCGGGTTCAGCTTCTTGTTGCGGTTAGGGTTATGTTTAGGGTTGTTAGGAAAGAGTGAAGACGCAGAGTCCTGTTGAGTGTGGGGTTGCGTAAAGGCTCCCCCAGGGAGTTCAGGTGTACCCAAAGGCTTCCGCTGAGAGCACTTTTTGATGGCAGAAAGTGGCACCGTACGTGTTTTTTCGGGTCTAACTCGGGTTCAGCTTCTTGTTGCGGTTAGGGTTATGTTTAGGGTTGTTAGGAAAGAGTGAAGACGCAGAGTCCTGTTGAGTGTGGGGTTGCGTAAAGGCTCCCCCAGGGAGTTCAGGTGTACCCAAAGGCTTCCGCTGAGAGCACTTTTTGATGGCAGAAAGTGGCACCGTACGTGTTTTTTCGGGTCTAACTCGGGTTGAGCTTCTTGTTGCGGTAAGGGTTATGTTTAGGGTTGTTAGGAAAGAGTGAAGACGCAGAGTCCTGTTGAGTGTGGGGTTGCGTAAAGGCTCCCCCAGGGAGTTCAGGTGTACCCAAAGGCTTCCGCTGAGAGCACTTTTTGATGGCAGAAAGTGGCACCGTACGTGTTTTTTCGGGTCTAACTCGGGTTCAGCTTCTTGTTGCGGTTAGGCTTATGTTTAGGGTTGTTAGGAAAGAGTGAAGACGCAGAGTCCTGTTGAGTGTGGGGTTGCGTAAAGGCTCCCCCAGGGAGTTCAGGTGTACCCAAAGGCTTCCGCTGAGAGCACTTTTTGATGGCAGAAAGTGGCACCGTACGTGTTTTTTCGGGTCTAACTCGGGTTGAGCTTCTTGTTGCGGTTAGGGTTATGTTTAGGGTTGTTAGGAAAGAGTGAAGACGCAGAGTCCTGTTGAGTGTGGGGTTGCGTAAAGACTCCCCCAGGGAGTTCAGGTGTACCCAAAGGCTTCCGCTGAGAGCACTTTTTGATGGCAGAAAGTGGCACCGTACATGTTTTTTCGGGTCTAACTCGGGTTCAGCTTCTTGTTGCGGTTAGGGTTATGTTTAGGGTTGTTAGGAAAGAGTGAAGACGCAGAGTCCTGTTGAGTGTGGGGTTGCGTAAAGGCTCCCCCAGGGAGTTCAGGTGTACCCAAAGGCTTCCGCTGAGAGCACTTTTTGATGGCAGAAAGTGGCACCGTACGTGTTTTTTCGGGTCTAACTCGGGTTGAGCTTCTTGTTGCGGTTAGGGTTATGTTTAGGGTTGTTAGGAAAGAGTGAAGACGCAGAGTCCTGTTGAGTGTGGGGTTGCGTAAAGACTCCCCCAGGGAGTTCAGGTGTACCCAAAGGCTTCCGCTGAGAGCACTTTTTGATGGCAGAAAGTGGCACCGTACATGTTTTTTCGGGTCTAACTCGGGTTCAGCTTCTTGTTGCGGTTAGGGTTATGTTTAGGGTTGTTAGGAAAGAGTGAAGACGCACAGTCCTGTTGAGTGTGGGGTTGCGTAAAGGCTCCCCCAGGGAGTTCAGGTGTACCCAAAGGCTTCCGCTCAGAGCACTTTTTGATGGCAGAAAGTGGCACCGTACGTGTTTTTTCGGGTCTAACTCGGGTTGAGCTTCTTGTTGCGGTTAGGGTTATGTTTAGGGTTGTTAGGAAAGAGTGAAGACGCAGAGTCCTGTTGAGTGTGGGGTTGCGTAAAGGCTCCCCCAGGGAGTTCAGGTGTACCCAAAGGCTTCCGCTGAGAGCACTTTTTGATGGCAGAAAGTGGCACCGTACGTGTTTTTTCGGGTCTAACTCGGGTTCAGCTTCTTGTTGCGGTTAGGGTTATGTTTAGGGTTGTTAGGAAAGAGTGAAGACGCAGAGTCCTGTTGAGTGTGGGGTTGCGTAAAGGCTCCCCCAGGGAGTTCAGGTGTACCCAAAGGCTTCCGCTGAGAGCACTTTTGGATGGCAGAAAGTGGCACCGTACGTGTTTTTTCGGGTCTAACTCGGGTTCAGCTTCTTGTTGCGGTTAGGGTTATGTTTAGGGTTGTTAGGAAAGAGTGAAGACGCAGAGTCCTGTTGAGTGTGGGGTTGCGTAAAGGCTCCCCCAGGGAGTTCAGGTGTACCCAAAGGCTTCCGCTGAGAGCACTTTTTGATGGCAGAAAGTGGCACCGTACGTGTTTTTTCGGGTCTAACTCGGGTTCAGCTTCTTGTTGCGGTTAGGGTTATGTTTAGGGTTGTTAGGAAAGAGTGAAGACGCAGAGTCCTGTTGAGTGTGGGGTTGCGTAAAGGCTCCCCCAGGGAGTTCAGGTGTACCCAAAGGCTTCCGCTGAGAGCACTTTTGGATGGCAGAAAGTGGCACCGTACGTGTTTTTTCGGGTCTAACTCGGGTTGAGCTTCTTGTTGCGGTTAGGGTTATGTTTAGGGTTGTTAGGAAAGAGTGAAGACGCAGAGTCCTGTTGAGTGTGGGGTTGCGTAAAGGCTCCCCCAGGGAGTTCAGGTGTACCCAAAGGCTTCCGCTGAGAGCACTTTTTGATGGCAGAAAGTGGCACCGTACGTGTTTTTTCGGGTCTAACTCGGGTTCAAGCTTCTTGTTGCGGTTAGGGTTATGTTTAGGGTTGTTAGGAAAGAGTGAAGACGCAGAGTCCTGTTGAGTGTGGGGTTGCGTAAAGGCTCCCCCAGGGAGTTCAGGTGTACCCAAAGGCTTCCGCTGAGAGCACTTTTTGATGGCAGAAAGTGGCACCGTACGTGTTTTTTCGGGTCTAACTCGGGTTCAGCTTCTTGTTGCGGTTAGGGTTATGTTTAGGGTTGTTAGGAAAGAGTGAAGACGCAGAGTCCTGTTGAGTGTGGGGTTGCGTAAAGGCTCCCCCAGGGAGTTCAGGTGTACCCAAAGGCTTCCGCTGAGAGCACTTTTTGATGGCAGAAAGTGGCACCGTACGTGTTTTTTCGGGTCTAACTCGGGTTCAGCTTCTTGTTGCGGTTAGGGTTATGTTTAGGGTTGTTAGGAAAGAGTGAAGACGCAGAGTCCTGTTGAGTGTGGGGTTGCGTAAAGGCTCCCCCAGGGAGTTCAGGTGTACCCAAAGGCTTCCGCTGAGAGCACTTTTTGATGGCAGAAAGTGGCACCGTACGTGTTTTTTCGGGTCTAACTCGGGTTCAGCTTCTTGTTGCGGTTAGGGTTATGTTTAGGGTTGTTAGGAAAGAGTGAAGACGCAGAGTCCTGTTGAGTGTGGGGTTGCGTAAAGGCTCCCCCAGGGAGTTCAGGTGTACCCAAAGGCTTCCGCTGAGAGCACTTTTTGATGGCAGAAAGTGGCACCGTACGTGTTTTTTCGGGTCTAACTCGGGTTCAGCTTCTTGTTGCGGTTAGGGTTATGTTTAGGGTTGTTAGGAAAGAGTGAAGACGCAGAGTCCTGTTGAGTGTGGGGTTGCGTAAAGGCTCCCCCAGGGAGTTCAGGTGTACCCAAAGGCTTCCGCTGAGAGCACTTTTTGATGGCAGAAAGTGGCACCGTACGTGTTTTTTCGGGTCTAACTCGGGTTCAGCTTCTTGTTGCGGTTAGGGTTATGTTTAGGGTTGTTAGGAAAGAGTGAAGACGCAGAGTCCTGTTGAGTGTGGGGTTGCGTAAAGGCTCCCCCAGGGAGTTCAGGTGTACCCAAAGGCTTCCGCTGAGAGCACTTTTTGATGGCAGAAAGTGGCACCGTACGTGTTTTTTCGGGTCTAACTCGGGTTCAGCTTCTTGTTGCGGTTAGGGTTATGTTTAGGGTTGTTAGGAAAGAGTGAAGACGCAGAGTCCTGTTGAGTGTGGGGTTGCGTAAAGGCTCCCCCAGGGAGTTCAGGTGTACCCAAAGGCTTCCGCTGAGAGCACTTTTTGATGGCAGAAAGTGGCACCGTACGTGTTTTTTCGGGTCTAACTCGGGTTCAGCTTCTTGTTGCGGTTAGGGTTATGTTTAGGGTTGTTAGGAAAGAGTGAAGACGCAGAGTCCTGTTGAGTGTGGGGTTGCGTAAAGGCTCCCCCAGGGAGTTCAGGTGTACCCAAAGGCTTCCGCTGAGAGCACTTTTTGATGGCAGAAAGTGGCACCGTACGTGTTTTTTCGGGTCTAACTCGGGTTCAGCTTCTTGTTGCGGTTAGGGTTATGTTTAGGGTTGTTAGGAAAGAGTGAAGACGCAGAGTCCTGTTGAGTGTGGGGTTGCGTAAAGGCTCCCCCAGGGAGTTCAGGTGTACCCAAAGGCTTCCGCTGAGAGCACTTTTTGATGGCAGAAAGTGGCACCGTACGTGTTTTTTCGGGTCTAACTCGGGTTCAGCTTCTTGTTGCGGTTAGGGTTATGTTTAGGGTTGTTAGGAAAGAGTGAAGACGCAGAGTCCTGTTGAGTGTGGGGTTGCGTAAAGGCTCCCCCAGGGAGTTCAGGTGTACCCAAAGGCTTCCGCTGAGAGCACTTTTTGATGGCAGAAAGTGGCACCGTACGTGTTTTTTCGGGTCTAACTCGGGTTCAGCTTCTTGTTGCGGTTAGGGTTATGTTTAGGGTTGTTAGGAAAGAGTGAAGACGCAGAGTCCTGTTGAGTGTGGGGTTGCGTAAAGGCTCCCCCAGGGAGTTCAGGTGTACCCAAAGGCTTCCGCTGAGAGCACTTTTTGATGGCAGAAAGTGGCACCGTACGTGTTTTTTCGGGTCTAACTCGGGTTCAGCTTCTTGTTGCGGTTAGGGTTATGTTTAGGGTTGTTAGGAAAGAGTGAAGACGCAGAGTCCTGTTGAGTGTGGGGTTGCGTAAAGGCTCCCCCAGGGAGTTCAGGTGTACCCAAAGGCTTCCGCTGAGAGCACTTTTTGATGGCAGAAAGTGGCACCGTACGTGTTTTTTCGGGTCTAACTCGGGTTCAGCTTCTTGTTGCGGTTAGGGTTATGTTTAGGGTTGTTAGGAAAGAGTGAAGACGCAGAGTCCTGTTGAGTGTGGGGTTGCGTAAAGGCTCCCCCAGGGAGTTCAGGTGTACCCAAAGGCTTCCGCTGAGAGCACTTTTTGATGGCAGAAAGTGGCACCGTACGTGTTTTTTCGGGTCTAACTCGGGTTCAGCTTCTTGTTGCGGTTAGGGTTATGTTTAGGGTTGTTAGGAAAGAGTGAAGACGCAGAGTCCTGTTGAGTGTGGGGTTGCGTAAAGGCTCCCCCAGGGAGTTCAGGTGTACCCAAAGGCTTCCGCTGAGAGCACTTTTTGATGGCAGAAAGTGGCACCGTACGTGTTTTTTCGGGTCTAACTCGGGTTCAGCTTCTTGTTGCGGTTAGGGTTATGTTTAGGGTTGTTAGGAAAGAGTGAAGACGCAGAGTCCTGTTGAGTGTGGGGTTGCGTAAAGGCTCCCCCAGGGAGTTCAGGTGTACCCAAAGGCTTCCGCTGAGAGCACTTTTTGATGGCAGAAAGTGGCACCGTACGTGTTTTTTCGGGTCTAACTCGGGTTCAGCTTCTTGTTGCGGTTAGGGTTATGTTTAGGGTTGTTAGGAAAGAGTGAAGACGCAGAGTCCTGTTGAGTGTGGGGTTGCGTAAAGGCTCCCCCAGGGAGTTCAGGTGTACCCAAAGGCTTCCGCTGAGAGCACTTTTTGATGGCAGAAAGTGGCACCGTACGTGTTTTTTCGGGTCTAACTCGGGTTCAGCTTCTTGTTGCGGTTAGGGTTATGTTTAGGGTTGTTAGGAAAGAGTGAAGACGCAGAGTCCTGTTGAGTGTGGGGTTGCGTAAAGGCTCCCCCAGGGAGTTCAGGTGTACCCAAAGGCTTCCGCTGAGAGCACTTTTTGATGGCAGAAAGTGGCACCGTACGTGTTTTTTCGGGTCTAACTCGGGTTCAGCTTCTTGTTGCGGTTAGGGTTATGTTTAGGGTTGTTAGGAAAGAGTGAAGACGCAGAGTCCTGTTGAGTGTGGGGTTGCGTAAAGGCTCCCCCAGGGAGTTCAGGTGTACCCAAAGGCTTCCGCTGAGAGCACTTTTTGATGGCAGAAAGTGGCACCGTACGTGTTTTTTCGGGTCTAACTCGGGTTCAGCTTCTTGTTGCGGTTAGGGTTATGTTTAGGGTTGTTAGGAAAGAGTGAAGACGCAGAGTCCTGTTGAGTGTGGGGTTGCGTAAAGGCTCCCCCAGGGAGTTCAGGTGTACCCAAAGGCTTCCGCTGAGAGCACTTTTTGATGGCAGAAAGTGGCACCGTACGTGTTTTTTCGGGTCTAACTCGGGTTCAGCTTCTTGTTGCGGTTAGGGTTATGTTTAGGGTTGTTAGGAAAGAGTGAAGACGCAGAGTCCTGTTGAGTGTGGGGTTGCGTAAAGGCTCCCCCAGGGAGTTCAGGTGTACCCAAAGGCTTCCGCTGAGAGCACTTTTTGATGGCAGAAAGTGGCACCGTACGTGTTTTTTCGGGTCTAACTCGGGTTCAGCTTCTTGTTGCGGTTAGGGTTATGTTTAGGGTTGTTAGGAAAGAGTGAAGACGCAGAGTCCTGTTGAGTGTGGGGTTGCGTAAAGGCTCCCCCAGGGAGTTCAGGTGTACCCAAAGGCTTCCGCTGAGAGCACTTTTGATGGCAGAAAGTGGCGAAGACGCAGAGTCCTGTTGAGTGTGGGGTTGCGTAAAGGCTCCCCCAGGGAGTTCAGGTGTACCCAAAGGCTTCCGCTGAGAGCACTTTTGGATGGCAGAAAGTGGCACCGTACGTGTTTTTTCGGGTCTAACTCGGGTTCAGCTTCTTGTTGCGGTTAGGGTTATGTTTAGGGTTGTTAGGAAAGAGTGAAGACGCAGAGTCCTGTTGAGTGTGGGGTTGCGTAAAGGCTCCCCCAGGGAGTTCAGGTGTACCCAAAGGCTTCCGCTGAGAGCACTTTTTGATGGCAGAAAGTGGCACCGTACGTGTTTTTTTCGGGTCTAACTCGGGTTGAGCTTCTTGTTGCGGTTAGGGTTATGTTTAGGGTTGTTAGGAAAGAGTGAAGACGCAGAGTCCTGTTGAGTGTGGGGTTGCGTAAAGGCTCCCCCAGGGAGTTCAGGTGTACCCAAAGGCTTCCGCTGAGAGCACTTTTTGATGGCAGAAAGTGGCACCGTACGTGTTTTTTCGGGTCTAACTCGGGTTCAGCTTCTTGTTGCGGTTAGGGTTATGTTTAGGGTTGTTAGGAAAGAGTGAAGACGCAGAGTCCTGTTGAGTGTGGGGTTGCGTAAAGGCTCCCCCAGGGAGTTCAGGTGTACCCAAAGGCTTCCGCTGAGAGCACTTTTTGATGGCAGAAAGTGGCACCGTACGTGTTTTTTCGGGTCTAACTCGGGTTCAGCTTCTTGTTGCGGTTAGGGTTATGTTTAGGGTTGTTAGGAAAGAGTGAAGACGCAGAGTCCTGTTGAGTGTGGGGTTGCGTAAAGGCTCCCCCAGGGAGTTCAGGTGTACCCAAAGGCTTCCGCTGAGAGCACTTTTTGATGGCAGAAAGTGGCACCGTACGTGTTTTTTCGGGTCTAACTCGGGTTCAGCTTCTTGTTGCGGTTAGGGTTATGTTTAGGGTTGTTAGGAAAGAGTGAAGACGCAGAGTCCTGTTGAGTGTGGGGTTGCGTAAAGGCTCCCCCAGGGAGTTCAGGTGTACCCAAAGGCTTCCGCTGAGAGCACTTTTTGATGGCAGAAAGTGGCACCGTACGTGTTTTTTCGGGTCTAACTCGGGTTCAGCTTCTTGTTGCGGTTAGGGTTATGTTTAGGGTTGTTAGGAAAGAGTGAAGACGCAGAGTCCTGTTGAGTGTGGGGTTGCGTAAAGGCTCCCCCAGGGAGTTCAGGTGTACCCAAAGGCTTCCGCTGAGAGCACTTTTTGATGGCAGAAAGTGGCACCGTACGTGTTTTTTCGGGTCTAACTCGGTTCAGCTTCTTGTTGCGGTTAGGGTTATGTTTAGGGTTGTTAGGAAAGAGTGAAGACGCAGAGTCCTGTTGAGTGTGGGGTTGCGTAAAGGCTCCCCCAGGGAGTTCAGGTGTACCCAAAGGCTTCCGCTGAGAGCACTTTTTGATGGCAGAAAGTGGCACCGTACGTGTTTTTTCGGGTCTAACTCGGGTTCAGCTTCTTGTTGCGGTTAGGGTTATGTTTAGGGTTGTTAGGAAAGAGTGAAGACGCAGAGTCCTGTTGAGTGTGGGGTTGCGTAAAGGCTCCCCCAGGGAGTTCAGGTGTACCCAAAGGCTTCCGCTGAGAGCACTTTTTGATGGCAGAAAGTGGCACCGTACGTGTTTTTTTCGGGTCTAACTCGGGTTCAGCTTCTTGTTGCGGTTAGGGTTATGTTTAGGGTTGTTAGGAAAGAGTGAAGACGCAGAGTCCTGTTGAGTGTGGGGTTGCGTAAAGGCTCCCCCAGGGAGTTCAGGTGTACCCAAAGGCTTCCGCTGAGAGCACTTTTTGATGGCAGAAAGTGGCACCGTACGTGTTTTTTCGGGTCTAACTCGGGTTCAGCTTCTTGTTGCGGTTAGGGTTATGTTTAGGGTTGTTAGGAAAGAGTGAAGACGCAGAGTCCTGTTGAGTGTGGGGTTGCGTAAAGGCTCCCCCAGGGAGTTCAGGTGTACCCAAAGGCTTCCGCTGAGAGCACTTTTTGATGGCAGAAAGTGGCACCGTACGTGTTTTTTCGGGTCTAACTCGGGTTCAGCTTCTTGTTGCGGTTAGGGTTATGTTTAGGGTTGTTAGGAAAGAGTGAAGACGCAGAGTCCTGTTGAGTGTGGGGTTGCGTAAAGGCTCCCCCAGGGAGTTCAGGTGTACCCAAAGGCTTCCGCTGAGAGCACTTTTTGATGGCAGAAAGTGGCACCGTACGTGTTTTTTCGGGTCTAACTCGGGTTCAGCTTCTTGTTGCGGTTAGGGTTATGTTTAGGGTTGTTAGGAAAGAGTGAAGACGCAGAGTCCTGTTGAGTGTGGGGTTGCGTAAAGGCTCCCCCAGGGAGTTCAGGTGTACCCAAAGGCTTCCGCTGAGAGCACTTTTTGATGGCAGAAAGTGGCACCGTACGTGTTTTTTCGGGTCTAACTCGGGTTCAGCTTCTTGTTGCGGTTAGGGTTATGTTTAGGGTTGTTAGGAAAGAGTGAAGACGCAGAGTCCTGTTGAGTGTGGGGTTGCGTAAAGGCTCCCCCAGGGAGTTCAGGTGTACCCAAAGGCTTCCGCTGAGAGCACTTTTTGATGGCAGAAAGTGGCACCGTACGTGTTTTTTCGGGTCTAACTCGGGTTCAGCTTCTTGTTGCGGTTAGGGTTATGTTTAGGGTTGTTAGGAAAGAGTGAAGACGCAGAGTCCTGTTGAGTGTGGGGTTGCGTAAAGGCTCCCCCAGGGAGTTCAGGTGTACCCAAAGGCTTCCGCTGAGAGCACTTTTTGATGGCAGAAAGTGGCACCGTACGTGTTTTTTCGGGTCTAACTCGGTTCAGCTTCTTGTTGCGGTTAGGGTTATGTTTAGGGTTGTTAGGAAAGAGTGAAGACGCAGAGTCCTGTTGAGTGTGGGGTTGCGTAAAGGCTCCCCCAGGGAGTTCAGGTGTACCCAAAGGCTTCCGCTGAGAGCACTTTTTGATGGCAGAAAGTGGCACCGTACGTGTTTTTTCGGGTCTAACTCGGGTTCAGCTTCTTGTTGCGGTTAGGGTTATGTTTAGGGTTGTTAGGAAAGAGTGAAGACGCAGAGTCCTGTTGAGTGTGGGGTTGCGTAAAGGCTCCCCCAGGGAGTTCAGGTGTACCCAAAGGCTTCCGCTGAGAGCACTTTTTGATGGCAGAAAGTGGCACCGTACGTGTTTTTTCGGGTCTAACTCGGGTTCAGCTTCTTGTTGCGGTTAGGGTTATGTTTAGGGTTGTTAGGAAAGAGTGAAGACGCAGAGTCCTGTTGAGTGTGGGGTTGCGTAAAGGCTCCCCCAGGGAGTTCAGGTGTACCCAAAGGCTTCCGCTGAGAGCACTTTTTGATGGCAGAAAGTGGCACCGTACGTGTTTTTTCGGGTCTAACTCGGGTTCAGCTTCTTGTTGCGGTTAGGGTTATGTTTAGGGTTGTTAGGAAAGAGTGAAGACGCAGAGTCCTGTTGAGTGTGGGGTTGCGTAAAGGCTCCCCCAGGGAGTTCAGGTGTACCCAAAGGCTTCCGCTGAGAGCACTTTTTGATGGCAGAAAGTGGCACCGTACGTGTTTTTTCGGGTCTAACTCGGGTTCAGCTTCTTGTTGCGGTTAGGGTTATGTTTAGGGTTGTTAGGAAAGAGTGAAGACGCAGAGTCCTGTTGAGTGTGGGGTTGCGTAAAGGCTCCCCCAGGGAGTTCAGGTGTACCCAAAGGCTTCCGCTGAGAGCACTTTTTGATGGCAGAAAGTGGCACCGTACGTGTTTTTTCGGGTCTAACTCGGGTTCAGCTTCTTGTTGCGGTTAGGGTTATGTTTAGGGTTGTTAGGAAAGAGTGAAGACGCAGAGTCCTGTTGAGTGTGGGGTTGCGTAAAGGCTCCCCCAGGGAGTTCAGGTGTACCCAAAGGCTTCCGCTGAGAGCACTTTTTGATGGCAGAAAGTGGCACCGTACGTGTTTTTTCGGGTCTAACTCGGGTTCAGCTTCTTGTTGCGGTTAGGGTTATGTTTAGGGTTGTTAGGAAAGAGTGAAGACGCAGAGTCCTGTTGAGTGTGGGGTTGCGTAAAGGCTCCCCCAGGGAGTTCAGGTGTACCCAAAGGCTTCCGCTGAGAGCACTTTTTGATGGCAGAAAGTGGCACCGTACGTGTTTTTTTCGGGTCTAACTCGGGTTCAGCTTCTTGTTGCGGTTAGGGTTATGTTTAGGGTTGTTAGGAAAGAGTGAAGACGCAGAGTCCTGTTGAGTGTGGGGTTGCGTAAAGGCTCCCCCAGGGAGTTCAGGTGTACCCAAAGGCTTCCGCTGAGAGCACTTTTTGATGGCAGAAAGTGGCACCGTACGTGTTTTTTCGGGTCTAACTCGGGTTCAGCTTCTTGTTGCGGTTAGGGTTATGTTTAGGGTTGTTAGGAAAGAGTGAAGACGCAGAGTCCTGTTGAGTGTGGGGTTGCGTAAAGGCTCCCCCAGGGAGTTCAGGTGTACCCAAAGGCTTCCGCTGAGAGCACTTTTTGATGGCAGAAAGTGGCACCGTACGTGTTTTTTCGGGTCTAACTCGGGTTCAGCTTCTTGTTGCGGTTAGGGTTATGTTTAGGGTTGTTAGGAAAGAGTGAAGACGCAGAGTCCTGTTGAGTGTGGGGTTGCGTAAAGGCTCCCCCAGGGAGTTCAGGTGTACCCAAAGGCTTCCGCTGAGAGCACTTTTTGATGGCAGAAAGTGGCACCGTACGTGTTTTTTCGGGTCTAACTCGGGTTCAGCTTCTTGTTGCGGTTAGGGTTATGTTTAGGGTTGTTAGGAAAGAGTGAAGACGCAGAGTCCTGTTGAGTGTGGGGTTGCGTAAAGGCTCCCCCAGGGAGTTCAGGTGTACCCAAAGGCTTCCGCTGAGAGCACTTTTTGATGGCAGAAAGTGGCACCGTACGTGTTTTTTCGGGTCTAACTCGGGTTCAGCTTCTTGTTGCGGTTAGGGTTATGTTTAGGGTTGTTAGGAAAGAGTGAAGACGCAGAGTCCTGTTGAGTGTGGGGTTGCGTAAAGGCTCCCCCAGGGAGTTCAGGTGTACCCAAAGGCTTCCGCTGAGAGCACTTTTTGATGGCAGAAAGTGGCACCGTACGTGTTTTTTCGGGTCTAACTCGGGTTCAGCTTCTTGTTGCGGTTAGGGTTATGTTTAGGGTTGTTAGGAAAGAGTGAAGACGCAGAGTCCTGTTGAGTGTGGGGTTGCGTAAAGGCTCCCCCAGGGAGTTCAGGTGTACCCAAAGGCTTCCGCTGAGAGCACTTTTTGATGGCAGAAAGTGGCACCGTACGTGTTTTTTCGGGTCTAACTCGGGTTCAGCTTCTTGTTGCGGTTAGGGTTATGTTTAGGGTTGTTAGGAAAGAGTGAAGACGCAGAGTCCTGTTGAGTGTGGGGTTGCGTAAAGGCTCCCCCAGGGAGTTCAGGTGTACCCAAAGGCTTCCGCTGAGAGCACTTTTTGATGGCAGAAAGTGGCACCGTACGTGTTTTTTCGGGTCTAACTCGGGTTCAGCTTCTTGTTGCGGTTAGGGTTATGTTTAGGGTTGTTAGGAAAGAGTGAAGACGCAGAGTCCTGTTGAGTGTGGGGTTGCGTAAAGGCTCCCCCAGGGAGTTCAGGTGTACCCAAAGGCTTCCGCTGAGAGCACTTTTTGATGGCAGAAAGTGGCACCGTACGTGTTTTTTCGGGTCTAACTCGGGTTCAGCTTCTTGTTGCGGTTAGGGTTATGTTTAGGGTTGTTAGGAAAGAGTGAAGACGCAGAGTCCTGTTGAGTGTGGGGTTGCGTAAAGGCTCCCCCAGGGAGTTCAGGTGTACCCAAAGGCTTCCGCTGAGAGCACTTTTTGATGGCAGAAAGTGGCACCGTACGTGTTTTTTCGGGTCTAACTCGGGTTCAGCTTCTTGTTGCGGTTAGGGTTATGTTTAGGGTTGTTAGGAAAGAGTGAAGACGCAGAGTCCTGTTGAGTGTGGGGTTGCGTAAAGGCTCCCCCAGGGAGTTCAGGTGTACCCAAAGGCTTCCGCTGAGAGCACTTTTTGATGGCAGAAAGTGGCACCGTACGTGTTTTTTCGGGTCTAACTCGGGTTCAGCTTCTTGTTGCGGTTAGGGTTATGTTTAGGGTTGTTAGGAAAGAGTGAAGACGCAGAGTCCTGTTGAGTGTGGGGTTGCGTAAAGGCTCCCCCAGGGAGTTCAGGTGTACCCAAAGGCTTCCGCTGAGAGCACTTTTTGATGGCAGAAAGTGGCACCGTACGTGTTTTTTCGGGTCTAACTCGGGTTCAGCTTCTTGTTGCGGTTAGGGTTATGTTTAGGGTTGTTAGGAAAGAGTGAAGACGCAGAGTCCTGTTGAGTGTGGGGTTGCGTAAAGGCTCCCCCAGGGAGTTCAGGTGTACCCAAAGGCTTCCGCTGAGAGCACTTTTTGATGGCAGAAAGTGGCACCGTACGTGTTTTTTCGGGTCTAACTCGGGTTCAGCTTCTTGTTGCGGTTAGGGTTATGTTTAGGGTTGTTAGGAAAGAGTGAAGACGCAGAGTCCTGTTGAGTGTGGGGTTGCGTAAAGGCTCCCCCAGGGAGTTCAGGTGTACCCAAGGCTTCCGCTGAGAGCACTTTTTGATGGCAGAAAGTGGCACCGTACGTGTTTTTTCGGGTCTAACTCGGGTTCAGCTTCTTGTTGCGGTTAGGGTTATGTTTAGGGTTGTTAGGAAAGAGTGAAGACGCAGAGTCCTGTTGAGTGTGGGGTTGCGTAAAGGCTCCCCCAGGGAGTTCAGGTGTACCCAAAGGCTTCCGCTGAGAGCACTTTTTGATGGCAGAAAGTGGCACCGTACGTGTTTTTTCGGGTCTAACTCGGGTTCAGCTTCTTGTTGCGGTTAGGGTTATGTTTAGGGTTGTTAGGAAAGAGTGAAGACGCAGAGTCCTGTTGAGTGTGGGGTTGCGTAAAGGCTCCCCCAGGGAGTTCAGGTGTACCCAAAGGCTTCCGCTGAGAGCACTTTTTGATGGCAGAAAGTGGCACCGTACGTGTTTTTTCGGGTCTAACTCGGGTTCAGCTTCTTGTTGCGGTTAGGCTTATGTTTAGGGTTGTTAGGAAAGAGTGAAGACGCAGAGTCCTGTTGAGTGTGGGGTTGCGTAAAGGCTCCCCCAGGGAGTTCAGGTGTACCCAAAGGCTTCCGCTGAGAGCACTTTTTGATGGCAGAAAGTGGCACCGTACGTGTTTTTTCGGGTCTAACTCGGGTTCAGCTTCTTGTTCCGGTTAGGGCTTATGTTTAGGGTTGTTAGGAAAGAGTGAAGACGCAGAGTCCTGTTGAGTGTGGGGTTGCGTAAAGGCTCCCCCAGGGAGTTCAGGTGTACCCAAAGGCTTCCGCTGAGAGCACTTTTTGATGGCAGAAAGTGGCACCGTACGTGTTTTTTCGGGTCTAACTCGGGTTCAGCTTCTTGTTCCGGTTAGGGTTATGTTTAGGGTTGTTAGGAAAGAGTGAAGACGCAGAGTCCTGTTGAGTGTGGGGTTGCGTAAAGGCTCCCCCAGGGAGTTCAGGTGTACCCAAAGGCTTCCGCTGAGAGCACTTTTTGATGGCAGAAAGTGGCACCGTACGTGTTTTTTCGGGTCTAACTCGGGTTCAGCTTCTTGTTGCGGTTAGGGTTATGTTTAGGGTTGTTAGGAAAGAGTGAAGACGCAGAGTCCTGTTGAGTGTGGGGTTGCGTAAAGGCTCCCCCAGGGAGTTCAGGTGTACCCAAAGGCTTCCGCTGAGAGCACTTTTTGATGGCAGAAAGTGGCACCGTACGTGTTTTTTCGGGTCTAACTCGGGTTCAGCTTCTTGTTGCGGTTAGGCTTATGTTTAGGGTTGTTAGGAAAGAGTGAAGACGCAGAGTCCTGTTGAGTGTGGGGTTGCGTAAAGGCTCCCCCAGGGAGTTCAGGTGTACCCAAAGGCTTCCGCTGAGAGCACTTTTGGATGGCAGAAAGTGGCACCGTACGTGTTTTTTCGGGTCTAACTCGGGTTCAGCTTCTTGTTGCGGTTAGGGTTATGTTTAGGGTTGTTAGGAAAGAGTGAAGACGCAGAGTCCTGTTGAGTGTGGGGTTGCGTAAAGGCTCCCCCAGGGAGTTCAGGTGTACCCAAAGGCTTCCGCTGAGAGCACTTTTTGATGGCAGAAAGTGGCACCGTACGTGTTTTTTCGGGTCTAACTCGGGTTCAGCTTCTTGTTGCGGTTAGGGTTATGTTTAGGGTTGTTAGGAAAGAGTGAAGACGCAGAGTCCTGTTGAGTGTGGGGTTGCGTAAAGGCTCCCCCAGGGAGTTCAGGTGTACCCAAAGGCTTCCGCTGAGAGCACTTTTTGATGGCAGAAAGTGGCACCGTACGTGTTTTTTCGGGTCTAACTCGGGTTCAGCTTCTTGTTGCGGTTAGGGTTATGTTTAGGGTTGTTAGGAAAGAGTGAAGACGCAGAGTCCTGTTGAGTGTGGGGTTGCGTAAAGGCTCCCCCAGGGAGTTCAGGTGTACCCAAAGGCTTCCGCTGAGAGCACTTTTTGATGGCAGAAAGTGGCACCGTACGTGTTTTTTCGGGTCTAACTCGGGTTCAGCTTCTTGTTGCGGTTAGGGTTATGTTTAGGGTTGTTAGGATAGAGTGAAGACGCAGAGTCCTGTTGAGTGTGGGGTTGCGTAAAGGCTCCCCCAGGGAGTTCAGGTGTACCCAAAGGCTTCCGCTGAGAGCACTTTTTGATGGCAGAAAGTGGCACCGTACGTGTTTTTTCGGGTCTAACTCGGGTTCAGCTTCTTGTTGCGGTTAGGGTTATGTTTAGGGTTGTTAGGAAAGAGTGAAGACGCAGAGTCCTGTTGAGTGTGGGGTTGCGTAAAGGCTCCCCCAGGGAGTTCAGGTGTACCCAAAGGCTTCCGCTGAGAGCACTTTTTGATGGCAGAAAGTGGCACCGTACGTGTTTTTTCGGGTCTAACTCGGGTTCAGCTTCTTGTTGCGGTTAGGGTTATGTTTAGGGTTGTTAGGAAAGAGTGAAGACGCAGAGTCCTGTTGAGTGTGGGGTTGCGTAAAGGCTCCCCCAGGGAGTTCAGGTGTACCCAAAGGCTTCCGCTGAGAGCACTTTTTGATGGCAGAAAGTGGCACCGTACGTGTTTTTTCGGGTCTAACTCGGGTTCAGCTTCTTGTTGCGGTTAGGGTTATGTTTAGGGTTGTTAGGAAAGAGTGAAGACGCAGAGTCCTGTTGAGTGTGGGGTTGCGTAAAGGCTCCCCCAGGGAGTTCAGGTGTACCCAAAGGCTTCCGCTGAGAGCACTTTTTGATGGCAGAAGTGGCACCGTACGTGTTTTTTCGGGTCTAACTCGGGTTCAGCTTCTTGTTGCGGTTAGGGTTATGTTTAGGGTTGTTAGGAAAGAGTGAAGACGCAGAGTCCTGTTGAGTGTGGGGTTGCGTAAAGGCTCCCCCAGGGAGTTCAGGTGTACCCAAAGGCTTCCGCTGAGAGCACTTTTTGATGGCAGAAAGTGGCACCGTACGTGTTTTTTCGGGTCTAACTCGGGTTCAGCTTCTTGTTGCGGTTAGGGTTATGTTTAGGGTTGTTAGGAAAGAGTGAAGACGCAGAGTCCTGTTGAGTGTGGGGTTGCGTAAAGGCTCCCCCAGGGAGTTCAGGTGTACCCAAAGGCTTCCGCTGAGAGCACTTTTTGATGGCAGAAAGTGGCACCGTACGTGTTTTTTCGGGTCTAACTCGGGTTCAGCTTCTTGTTGCGGTTAGGGTTATGTTTAGGGTTGTTAGGAAAGAGTGAAGACGCAGAGTCCTGTTGAGTGTGGGGTTGCGTAAAGGCTCCCCCAGGGAGTTCAGGTGTACCCAAAGGCTTCCGCTGAGAGCACTTTTTGATGGCAGAAAGTGGCACCGTACGTGTTTTTTCGGGTCTAACTCGGGTTCAGCTTCTTGTTGCGGTTAGGGTTATGTTTAGGGTTGTTAGGAAAGAGTGAAGACGCAGAGTCCTGTTGAGTGTGGGGTTGCGTAAAGGCTCCCCCAGGGAGTTCAGGTGTACCCAAAGGCTTCCGCTGAGAGCACTTTTGGATGGCAGAAAGTGGCACCGTACGTGTTTTTTCGGGTCTAACTCGGGTTCAGCTTCTTGTTGCGGTTAGGGTTATGTTTAGGGTTGTTAGGAAAGAGTGAAGACGCAGAGTCCTGTTGAGTGTGGGGTTGCGTAAAGGCTCCCCCAGGGAGTTCAGGTGTACCCAAAGGCTTCCGCTGAGAGCACTTTTTGATGGCAGAAAGTGGCACCGTACGTGTTTTTTCGGGTCTAACTCGGGTTCAGCTTCTTGTTGCGGTTAGGGTTATGTTTAGGGTTGTTAGGAAAGAGTGAAGACGCAGAGTCCTGTTGAGTGTGGGGTTGCGTAAAGGCTCCCCCAGGGAGTTCAGGTGTACCCAAAGGCTTCCGCTGAGAGCACTTTTTGATGGCAGAAAGTGGCACCGTACGTGTTTTTTCGGGTCTAACTCGGGTTCAGCTTCTTGTTGCGGTTAGGGTTATGTTTAGGGTTGTTAGGAAAGAGTGAAGACGCAGAGTCCTGTTGAGTGTGGGGTTGCGTAAAGGCTCCCCCAGGGAGTTCAGGTGTACCCAAAGGCTTCCGCTGAGAGCACTTTTGGATGGCAGAAAGTGGCACCGTACGTGTTTTTTCGGGTCTAACTCGGGTTCAGCTTCTTGTTGCGGTTAGGGTTATGTTTAGGGTTGTTAGGAAAGAGTGAAGACGCAGAGTCCTGTTGAGTGTGGGGTTGCGTAAAGGCTCCCCCAGGGAGTTCAGGTGTACCCAAAGGCTTCCGCTGAGAGCACTTTTGGATGGCAGAAAGTGGCACCGTACGTGTTTTTTCGGGTCTAACTCGGGTTCAGCTTCTTGTTGCGGTTAGGGTTATGTTTAGGGTTGTTAGGAAAGAGTGAAGACGCAGAGTCCTGTTGAGTGTGGGGTTGCGTAAAGGCTCCCCCAGGGAGTTCAGGTGTACCCAAAGGCTTCCGCTGAGAGCACTTTTTGATGGCAGAAAGTGGCACCGTACGTGTTTTTTCGGGTCTAACTCGGGTTCAGCTTCTTGTTGCGGTTAGGGTTATGTTTAGGGTTGTTAGGAAAGAGTGAAGACGCAGAGTCCTGTTGAGTGTGGGGTTGCGTAAAGGCTCCCCCAGGGAGTTCAGGTGTACCCAAAGGCTTCCGCTGAGAGCACTTTTTGATGGCAGAAAGTGGCACCGTACGTGTTTTTTCGGGTCTAACTCGGGTTCAGCTTCTTGTTGCGGTTAGGGTTATGTTTAGGGTTGTTAGGAAAGAGTGAAGACGCAGAGTCCTGTTGAGTGTGGGGTTGCGTAAAGGCTCCCCCAGGGAGTTCAGGTGTACCCAAAGGCTTCCGCTGAGAGCACTTTTGGATGGCAGAAAGTGGCACCGTACGTGTTTTTTCGGGTCTAACTCGGGTTCAGCTTCTTGTTGCGGTTAGGGTTATGTTTAGGGTTGTTAGGAAAGAGTGAAGACGCAGAGTCCTGTTGAGTGTGGGGTTGCGTAAAGGCTCCCCCAGGGAGTTCAGGTGTACCCAAAGGCTTCCGCTGAGAGCACTTTTGGATGGCAGAAAGTGGCACCGTACGTGTTTTTTCGGGTCTAACTCGGGTTCAGCTTCTTGTTGCGGTTAGGGTTATGTTTAGGGTTGTTAGGAAAGAGTGAAGACGCAGAGTCCTGTTGAGTGTGGGGTTGCGTAAAGGCTCCCCCAGGGAGTTCAGGTGTACCCAAAGGCTTCCGCTGAGAGCACTTTTGGATGGCAGAAAGTGGCACCGTACGTGTTTTTTCGGGTCTAACTCGGGTTCAGCTTCTTGTTGCGGTTAGGGTTATGTTTAGGGTTGTTAGGAAAGAGTGAAGACGCAGAGTCCTGTTGAGTGTGGGGTTGCGTAAAGGCTCCCCCAGGGAGTTCAGGTGTACCCAAAGGCTTCCGCTGAGAGCACTTTTTGATGGCAGAAAGTGGCACCGTACGTGTTTTTTCGGGTCTAACTCGGGTTCAGCTTCTTGTTGCGGTTAGGGTTATGTTTAGGGTTGTTAGGAAAGAGTGAAGACGCAGAGTCCTGTTGAGTGTGGGGTTGCGTAAAGGCTCCCCCAGGGAGTTCAGGTGTACCCAAAGGCTTCCGCTGAGAGCACTTTTGGATGGCAGAAAGTGGCACCGTACGTGTTTTTTCGGGTCTAACTCGGGTTCAGCTTCTTGTTGCGGTTAGGGTTATGTTTAGGGTTGTTAGGAAAGAGTGAAGACGCAGAGTCCTGTTGAGTGTGGGGTTGCGTAAAGGCTCCCCCAGGGAGTTCAGGTGTACCCAAAGGCTTCCGCTGAGAGCACTTTTGGATGGCAGAAAGTGGCACCGTACGTGTTTTTTCGGGTCTAACTCGGGTTCAGCTTCTTGTTGCGGTTAGGGTTATGTTTAGGGTTGTTAGGAAAGAGTGAAGACGCAGAGTCCTGTTGAGTGTGGGGTTGCGTAAAGGCTCCCCCAGGGAGTTCAGGTGTACCCAAAGGCTTCCGCTGAGAGCACTTTTGGATGGCAGAAAGTGGCACCGTACGTGTTTTTTCGGGTCTAACTCGGGTTCAGCTTCTTGTTGCGGTTAGGGTTATGTTTAGGGTTGTTAGGAAAGAGTGAAGACGCAGAGTCCTGTTGAGTGTGGGGTTGCGTAAAGGCTCCCCCAGGGAGTTCAGGTGTACCCAAAGGCTTCCGCTGAGAGCACTTTTTGATGGCAGAAAGTGGCACCGTACGTGTTTTTTCGGGTCTAACTCGGGTTCAGCTTCTTGTTGCGGTTAGGGTTATGTTTAGGGTTGTTAGGAAAGAGTGAAGACGCAGAGTCCTGTTGAGTGTGGGGTTGCGTAAAGGCTCCCCCAGGGAGTTCAGGTGTACCCAAAGGCTTCCGCTGAGAGCACTTTTGGATGGCAGAAAGTGGCACCGTACGTGTTTTTTCGGGTCTAACTCGGGTTGAGCTTCTTGTTGCGGTTAGGGTTATGTTTAGGGTTGTTAGGAAAGAGTGAAGACGCAGAGTCCTGTTGAGTGTGGGGTTGCGTAAAGGCTCCCCCAGGGAGTTCAGGTGTACCCAAAGGCTTCCGCTGAGAGCACTTTTGGATGGCAGAAAGTGGCACCGTACGTGTTTTTTCGGGTCTAACTCGGGTTCAGCTTCTTGTTGCGGTTAGGGTTATGTTTAGGGTTGTTAGGAAAGAGTGAAGACGCAGAGTCCTGTTGAGTGTGGGGTTGCGTAAAGGCTCCCCCAGGGAGTTCAGGTGTACCCAAAGGCTTCCGCTGAGAGCACTTTTGGATGGCAGAAAGTGGCACCGTACGTGTTTTTTCGGGTCTAACTCGGGTTCAGCTTCTTGTTGCGGTTAGGGTTATGTTTAGGGTTGTTAGGAAAGAGTGAAGACGCAGAGTCCTGTTGAGTGTGGGGTTGCGTAAAGGCTCCCCCAGGGAGTTCAGGTGTACCCAAAGGCTTCCGCTGAGAGCACTTTTTGATGGCAGAAAGTGGCACCGTACGTGTTTTTTCGGGTCTAACTCGGGTTCAGCTTCTTGTTGCGGTTAGGGTTATGTTTAGGGTTGTTAGGAAAGAGTGAAGACGCAGAGTCCTGTTGAGTGTGGGGTTGCGTAAAGGCTCCCCCAGGGAGTTCAGGTGTACCCAAAGGCTTCCGCTGAGAGCACTTTTTGATGGCAGAAAGTGGCACCGTACGTGTTTTTTCGGGTCTAACTCGGGTTCAGCTTCTTGTTGCGGTTAGGGTTATGTTTAGGGTTGTTAGGAAAGAGTGAAGACGCAGAGTCCTGTTGAGTGTGGGGTTGCGTAAAGGCTCCCCCAGGGAGTTCAGGTGTACCCAAAGGCTTCCGCTGAGAGCACTTTTGATGGCAGAAAGTGGCACCGTACGTGTTTTTTCGGGTCTAACTCGGGTTCAGCTTCTTGTTGCGGTTAGGGTTATGTTTAGGGTTGTTAGGAAAGAGTGAAGACGCAGAGTCCTGTTGAGTGTGGGGTTGCGTAAAGGCTCCCCCAGGGAGTTCAGGTGTACCCAAAGGCTTCCGCTGAGAGCACTTTTTGATGGCAGAAAGTGGCACCGTACGTGTTTTTTCGGGTCTAACTCGGGTTCAGCTTCTTGTTGCGGTTAGGGTTATGTTTAGGGTTGTTAGGAAAGAGTGAAGACGCAGAGTCCTGTTGAGTGTGGGGTTGCGTAAAGGCTCCCCCAGGGAGTTCAGGTGTACCCAAAGGCTTCCGCTGAGAGCACTTTTTGATGGCAGAAAGTGGCACCGTACGTGTTTTTTCGGGTCTAACTCGGGTTCAGCTTCTTGTTGCGGTTAGGGTTATGTTTAGGGTTGTTAGGAAAGAGTGAAGACGCAGAGTCCTGTTGAGTGTGGGGTTGCGTAAAGGCTCCCCCAGGGAGTTCAGGTGTACCCAAAGGCTTCCGCTGAGAGCACTTTTTGATGGCAGAAAGTGGCACCGTACGTGTTTTTTCGGGTCTAACTCGGGTTCAGCTTCTTGTTGCGGTTAGGGTTATGTTTAGGGTTGTTAGGAAAGAGTGAAGACGCAGAGTCCTGTTGAGTGTGGGGTTGCGTAAAGGCTCCCCCAGGGAGTTCAGGTGTACCCAAAGGCTTCCGCTGAGAGCACTTTTGATGGCAGAAAGTGGCACCGTACGTGTTTTTTCGGGTCTAACTCGGGTTCAGCTTCTTGTTGCGGTTAGGGTTATGTTTAGGGTTGTTAGGAAAGAGTGAAGACGCAGAGTCCTGTTGAGTGTGGGGTTGCGTAAAGGCTCCCCCAGGGAGTTCAGGTGTACCCAAAGGCTTCCGCTGAGAGCACTTTTGGATGGCAGAAAGTGGCACCGTACGTGTTTTTTCGGGTCTAACTCGGGTTCAGCTTCTTGTTGCGGTTAGGGTTATGTTTAGGGTTGTTAGGAAAGAGTGAAGACGCAGAGTCCTGTTGAGTGTGGGGTTGCGTAAAGGCTCCCCCAGGGAGTTCAGGTGTACCCAAAGGCTTCCGCTGAGAGCACTTTTGGATGGCAGAAAGTGGCACCGTACGTGTTTTTTCGGGTCTAACTCGGGTTCAGCTTCTTGTTGCGGTTAGGGTTATGTTTAGGGTTGTTAGGAAAGAGTGAAGACGCAGAGTCCTGTTGAGTGTGGGGTTGCGTAAAGGCTCCCCCAGGGAGTTCAGGTGTACCCAAAGGCTTCCGCTGAGAGCACTTTTGGATGGCAGAAAGTGGCACCGTACGTGTTTTTTCGGGTCTAACTCGGGTTCAGCTTCTTGTTGCGGTTAGGGTTATGTTTAGGGTTGTTAGGAAAGAGTGAAGACGCAGAGTCCTGTTGAGTGTGGGGTTGCGTAAAGGCTCCCCCAGGGAGTTCAGGTGTACCCAAAGGCTTCCGCTGAGAGCACTTTTGGATGGCAGAAAGTGGCACCGTACGTGTTTTTTCGGGTCTAACTCGGGTTCAGCTTCTTGTTGCGGTTAGGGTTATGTTTAGGGTTGTTAGGAAAGAGTGAAGACGCAGAGTCCTGTTGAGTGTGGGGTTGCGTAAAGGCTCCCCCAGGGAGTTCAGGTGTACCCAAAGGCTTCCGCTGAGAGCACTTTTTGATGGCAGAAAGTGGCACCGTACGTGTTTTTTCGGGTCTAACTCGGGTTCAGCTTCTTGTTGCGGTTAGGGTTATGTTTAGGGTTGTTAGGAAAGAGTGAAGACGCAGAGTCCTGTTGAGTGTGGGGTTGCGTAAAGGCTCCCCCAGGGAGTTCAGGTGTACCCAAAGGCTTCCGCTGAGAGCACTTTTGGATGGCAGAAAGTGGCACCGTACGTGTTTTTTCGGGTCTAACTCGGGTTCAGCTTCTTGTTGCGGTTAGGGTTATGTTTAGGGTTGTTAGGAAAGAGTGAAGACGCAGAGTCCTGTTGAGTGTGGGGTTGCGTAAAGGCTCCCCCAGGGAGTTCAGGTGTACCCAAAGGCTTCCGCTGAGAGCACTTTTGGATGGCAGAAAGTGGCACCGTACGTGTTTTTTCGGGTCTAACTCGGGTTCAGCTTCTTGTTGCGGTTAGGGTTATGTTTAGGGTTGTTAGGAAAGAGTGAAGACGCAGAGTCCTGTTGAGTGTGGGGTTGCGTTAAAGGCTCCCCCAGGGAGTTCAGGTGTACCCAAAGGCTTCCGCTGAGAGCACTTTTTGATGGCAGAAAGTGGCACCGTACGTGTTTTTTCGGGTCTAACTCGGGTTCAGCTTCTTGTTGCGGTTAGGGTTATGTTTAGGGTTGTTAGGAAAGAGTGAAGACGCAGAGTCCTGTTGAGTGTGGGGTTGCGTAAAGGCTCCCCCAGGGAGTTCAGGTGTACCCAAAGGCTTCCGCTGAGAGCACTTTTGGATGGCAGAAAGTGGCACCGTACGTGTTTTTTCGGGTCTAACTCGGGTTCAGCTTCTTGTTGCGGTTAGGGTTATGTTTAGGGTTGTTAGGAAAGAGTGAAGACGCAGAGTCCTGTTGAGTGTGGGGTTGCGTAAAGGCTCCCCCAGGGAGTTCAGGTGTACCCAAAGGCTTCCGCTGAGAGCACTTTTGGATGGCAGAAAGTGGCACCGTACGTGTTTTTTCGGGTCTAACTCGGGTTCAGCTTCTTGTTGCGGTTAGGGTTATGTTTAGGGTTGTTAGGAAAGAGTGAAGACGCAGAGTCCTGTTGAGTGTGGGGTTGCGTAAAGGCTCCCCCAGGGAGTTCAGGTGTACCCAAAGGCTTCCGCTGAGAGCACTTTTGGATGGCAGAAAGTGGCACCGTACGTGTTTTTTCGGGTCTAACTCGGGTTCAGCTTCTTGTTGCGGTTAGGGTTATGTTTAGGGTTGTTAGGAAAGAGTGAAGACGCAGAGTCCTGTTGAGTGTGGGGTTGCGTAAAGGCTCCCCCAGGGAGTTCAGGTGTACCCAAAGGCTTCCGCTGAGAGCACTTTTGGATGGCAGAAAGTGGCACCGTACGTGTTTTTTCGGGTCTAACTCGGGTTCAGCTTCTTGTTCCGGTTAGGGTTATGTTTAGGGTTGTTAGGAAAGAGTGAAGACGCAGAGTCCTGTTGAGTGTGGGGTTGCGTAAAGGCTCCCCCAGGGAGTTCAGGTGTACCCAAAGGCTTCCGCTGAGAGCACTTTTTGATGGCAGAAAGTGGCACCGTACGTGTTTTTTTCGGGTCTAACTCGGGTTCAGCTTCTTGTTGCGGTTAGGGTTATGTTTAGGGTTGTTAGGAAAGAGTGAAGACGCAGAGTCCTGTTGAGTGTGGGGTTGCGTAAAGGCTCCCCCAGGGAGTTCAGGTGTACCCAAAGGCTTCCGCTGAGAGCACTTTTGGATGGCAGAAAGTGGCACCGTACGTGTTTTTTCGGGTCTAACTCGGGTTGAGCTTCTTGTTGCGGTTAGGGTTATGTTTAGGGTTGTTAGGAAAGAGTGAAGACGCAGAGTCCTGTTGAGTGTGGGGTTGCGTAAAGGCTCCCCCAGGGAGTTCAGGTGTACCCAAAGGCTTCCGCTGAGAGCACTTTTGGATGGCAGAAAGTGGCACCGTACGTGTTTTTTCGGGTCTAACTCGGGTTCAGCTTCTTGTTGCGGTTAGGGTTATGTTTAGGGTTGTTAGGAAAGAGTGAAGACG
>NW_028154012.1:0-23341 GCF_964211835.1 Anser anser | reverse complement strand
GGGGGGGTGGGGTTGGGGGGGTGAGGGGGGGCCGGGTCCCCCTTCCCTCCAGCCCCGCGGAGCCCCCGTAGCACCCGGCAGCTCCCCCAGCAGCCCCCAGCCCCACACCAGCCCCCCAGCAGCCCCATAGCCCCCCCAGCACCCCCCCACCCACCCCCATACCCCCCCAGCACCCCCATATCCCCCCCCACCCACCCCCATATCCACCCCCATATCCCCCCCACCCCCCCATATCCCCCCCAGCACCCCCATACCCCCCCTTATCCCCCCCCAGCACCCCAATACCCCCCCATTTCCCCCCCCATATCCCCCCGCCATATCCCCCCCCAGCACCCCCATACCTCCCAACCCCCCCATATCCCCCCCATACCCCCCCAGCACCCCCATATCCCCCCCTTATCCCCCCCCACCCCCCCCATATCCCCCCCCATACCCCCCCATACCCCCCCCAGGCACCCCCCCCACCCCCCCATATCCCCCCCCAGCACCCCCATACCCCCCCACTCCCCCATATCCCCCCATACCCCCCCATACCCTCCCATACCCCCCCCAGCACCCCCATATCCCCCCCCAGCACCCCCATGCCCCCCCCATACCCCCCTTATCCCCCCCAGCACCCCAATACCCCCCCTTATCCCCCCCATATCCCCCCCCAGCACCCCCATGCCCCCCCCATACCCCCCTTATCCCCCCCAGCACCCCAATACCCCCCCTTATCCCCCCCATATCCCCCCCCAGCACCCCCATGCCCCCCCCATACCCCCCTTATCCCCCCCAGGACCCCAATACCCCCCCCAGCACCCCCATACCCCCCCCAGCACCCCCATATCCCCCCCATACCCCCCCATACCCCCCCCAGCACCCCAATACCCCCCCTTATCCCCCCCATATCCCCCCCACCCCCCCATATCCCCCCCAGCACCCCCATACCCCCCCACTCCCCCATATCCCCCCCATACCCCCCCATACCCTCCCATACCCCCCCCAGCACCCCCATATCCCCCCCAGCACCCCCATACCCCCCCCATACCCCCCTTATCCCCCCCAGCACCCCAATACCCCCCCTTATCCCCCCCATATCCCCCCCAGCACCCCCATATCCCCCCCAGCACCCCCATACCCCCCCTTATCCCCCCCCAGCACCCCAATACCCCCCCATTTCCCCCCCATACCCCCCCAGCACCCCCATATCCCCCCCCAGCACCCCCATACCTCCCAACCCCCCCATATCCCCCCCATACCCCCCCTTATCCCCCCCATACCCCTCCAGCACCCCCATATCCCCCCCTTATCCCCCCCCACCCCCCCCATATCCCCCCAGTACCCCATACCCCCCCCAGCACCCCCATACCCCCCCCAGCACCCCCATATCCCCCCCCATACCCCCCCATACCCCCCCCAGCACCCCAATACCCCCCCTTATCCCCCCATTTCCCCCCCACCCCCTCCCAGCACCCCCATACCACCCCCCGCCGTACCCGCTGCAGGGCGGGGGGCAGCCGGGGGGGCTCTCGCCGCGGCCCGGGTGCACGGCGCAGGAGAGCAGCGCGGCCGCCTGCTCGGGGCGCAGCGGGGCCAGGACGTTGCCCAGCAGGAGCTCGGTGAGCAGCAGCTCCTGGGCGCTCAGCGCCGCCGCCACGCGCCCCGCCAGCCGCACCGCGCCCCCCGCGCCCACGTAGCCCAGCGCCCGCAGCACCTGGGGGGGAAAGGGGGGGGTCAGGGGGGCGTGGGGACATCGGGGGGACACGGGGACGTGGGGACGTTGGGGGACATGGGGACATTGGGGGACATTGGGGACATTGGGGACATTGGGGACATTACGGGGACGTGGGGACATCGGGGGGACATGGGGACATTGGGGACATTATGGGGACGGGGGGACATCGGGGACGTTACGGGGACGTGGGGACATCGGGGGGACACGGGGACGTGGGGACGTTGGGGGACATGGGGACGTGGGGACGTTGGGGGACATGGGGACGTGGGGACGTTATGGGGACGTGGGGACATCGGGGGGACACGGGGACATGGGGATGTTGGGGGACATGGGGACATTGGGGACATTACGGGGACGGGGGGACATTGGGGACAGTATGGGGACGGGGGGACATCGGGGGGACACGGGGATATGGGGATGTTGGGGGACATGGGGACATCGGGGACGTTACGGGGACAGGGGGACATTGGGGGGACACGGGGACATGGGGACATTACGGGGACATGGGGACATCGGGGGGACACGGGGACGTGGGGACGTTGGGGGACATGGGGACATTGGGGACGTTATGGGGACGTGGGGACATTGGGGGGACACGGGGACATGGGGATGTTGGGGGACATGGGGACATTGGGGACATTACGGGGACGGGGGACATTGGGGGGACATGGGGACATTATGGGGACATGGGGACATCGGGGGGACACGGGGACGTGGGGACATTGGGGGACATGGGGACATCGGGGACGTTATGGGGACGGGGGGACATTGGGGGGACACGGGACATGGGGATGTTGGGGGACATGGGGACATCGGGGACGTTATGGGGACGGGGGGGCATCGGGGACATTATGGGGGCATGGGGACATCGGGGGGACACGGGGACATGGGGGCATTGGGGACATTATGGGGACGGGGGGACCGCGGGGACGTGGGGACATTACGGGGACATGATGGGGACATGGCGGCATCGGGGACATTATGGGGACATTGGGGGACGTTAGGGGACATTATGGGACACGGGGACGTTATGGGGACGTTATGGGGACACTGGGGACATTGTGGGGACATTTTGGGGACACCAAGGGACTTGGGGACGTTACGGGGACGTTACGGGACATGGGGCTGTTATGGGGACACCAAGGGACTTGGGGACATTATGGGGACACTGGGGACGTTATGGGGACGCGAAGGGACACGGGGCTGTTATGGGGCCGTTATGGGGACACCAAGGGACTTGGGGACGTTATGGGGACGTTATGGGGACGTTACGGGACTTTGGGACATTATGGGGACACGAAGGGACATGGGGCCGTTATGGGGCCGTTATGGGGCCGTTATGGGGCCGTTATGGGGCCGTTACGGGGCCGTTGTGGGGCCGTTACGGGGCCGTTGTGGGGCCTCACGTCGAGGCGCTGCCGGTACTCAGGCAGCAGCAGCAGCGAGCGGTCGGAGAGGCGGAACTGGAGCTGCTCCACCTGCGCCTGCAGCTCCCGGCGGGCGGCCAACTGGGCGTACTGGGACGGGGGGGCGGGGGTAAAAACCAGGGCCCCAAACACCCCGAACGGCCCCAAAACACCCCGAACGGCCCCAAAACCCACCCGAAACACCCCAAACGGCCCCAAAATGGCCCCAAAACCCACCCGAAATACCCCAAACGGCCCCAAAACACCCGAACGGCCCCAAAACCCACCCGAAACACCCCAAATGGCCCAAAACACCCCGAACGGCCCCAAAACCCACCCAAAACACCCCAAATGGCCCCAAAATGGCCCCAAAACACACCCGAAATACCCCAAACGGCCCCAAAATGGCCCCAAAACCCATCTGAAACACCCCAAACGGCCCCAAAACACCCCAAACGGCCCCAAAACCCACCCGAAACACCCCAAACGGCCCCAAAACACCCCTAACACCCCCAACCCCCCCCCAAATCCCCAAATGTCCCCCCAAAATGCCCCCCAAACCCCCCCAGGACCCCCCCAAACCCCCCAGGACCCCCAAACCCCCCCAAAGCTCCCCCAACCCCCCCCCAGGAGCTCCCAAAGCCCCCCAACGCCCCCCCCAAACACCCCCAAAGCCCCCCAGGACCCCCCCAAAGCCCCCCAGGACCCCCCCAATGTCCCCCAGGACCCCCAACCCCCCCCCCAAAGCTCCCCCAACCCCCCCCCAGGAGCTCCCAAAGCCCCCAGTGCCCCCCCAAAGCCCCCCAGGACCCCCCCAAAGCCCCCCCAAAGCCCCCCCAAATGCCCCAACCCCCCCCAAAGCCCCCCAGGACCCCCCCAAAGCCCCCCAGGACCCCCAACCCCCCCCCCAAACACCCCCAAAGCCCCCCCAAATGCCCCAACCCCCCCCCAAAGCCCCCAGGACCCCCCCAAAGCCCCCCAGGACCCCCCCAATGTCCCCCAGGACCCCCAACCCCCCCCCAAAGCTCCCCCAACCCCCCCCCAGGAGCTCCCAAAGCCCCCCAGTGCCCCCCCAAAGCCCCCCAGGACCCCCCCAAAGCCCCCCAAAGCCCCCCCAAATGCCCCAACCCCCCCCCAAAGCCCCCCAGGACCCCCCCAAAGCCCCCCAGGACCCCCAACCCCCCCCCCAAACACCCCCAAAGCCCCCCCAAAGCCCCCCAGGACCCCCCCAAAGCCCCCCAGCACCCTCCCAAAGCTCCCCTTAAGCCCCCCAGGACCCCCCCAGGACCCCCCCCCACCTGCTGGGCGAAGCGGGGGCTGTGCACGCACTGGAAGCCCCCCAGGGCCCCCCCCAGGGCCCGGATCCTGGCGGCCGCCTCCACGGCGGGGGGGTCGCGGAGCTGCAGGGCCCCCACCGGGTCGAGCAGCGGCAGCGCCCCCGGCGCCCCCCCCGCCAGCCGCAGCAGCTCCTGCACCGCCCCCGCCACCTCCGGCCCGGGGGGGCCCTTCCTGGGGGGGGGGGAACAAGGGGGGGTCACGGGGAGACACCCCCCAAACCCCGATATGTATGGGGAGCCCCCCCCCGGGACCCTGATATTTATGGGGACCCCCCCCGGGACCCCAAAATAAGGGGGGAGCCCCCCCAGGGACCCCAATACCCATTAGGACCCCCCCCAGGGACCCCAATATCCCCAAAAGACCCCCCCCAGGGACCCCAAAATAAGGGGGGAGCCCCCCCAGGGACCCCAATATCCATTAGGACCCCCCCCAAAGACCCCAAAATAAGGGGGGAGCCCCCCCAGGGACCCCAATACCCATTAGGACCCCCCCAAAGACCCCAAAATAAGGGGGGAGCCCCCCCAGGGACCCCAATACCCATTAGGACCCCCCCCAGGGACCCCAATATCCCTAAAAGACCCCCCCCAGGGACCCCAATACCCATTAGGACCCCCCCCCCAGGACCCCAATATCCCCAAAAGACCCCCCCCAAAGACCCCAAAATAAGGGGGGAGCCCCCCCAGGGACCCCAATACCCATTAGGACCCCCCCCAGGGACCCCAATACCCATTAGGACCCCCCCCAGGGACCCCAATATCCCTAAAAGACCCCCCCCAGGGACCCCAAAATAAGGGAGGGAGCCCCCCCCAGCCCCCCTTTCACACCCCTTACCCCCCCCCAAGCCCCCCCGGGAGTAAATTCCCCCCCCCCCGTTTTTAGGGTCCCCCCCCCTGGCCCCCCCCCCCCCAAAATCCCCCCTTTCACACCCCTTAGCCCCCCTAAACCCCCCCTTAACCCCCCCCAAGGGAGGAAATTCCCACCCCAGCCCCCCCCCCCCCCGGGTCTGGGGGCCCCTCCCCATTTTCGGGGTGCCCCCCCCGGCCCCCCCCCACCCCAAAATCCCCCCTTCCCCCCCCCCAACATCCCCTAACCGCCCCCCCCCCGAGCCCCCCAGGGGACGAAATTCCCACCCCAGCTCCCCCCCATTTTTGGGGCGCCCCCCCCAGATTTTGGGGCGCCCCCCCCAGTTTTTGGGGTGCCCCCCCCCAGATTTTGGGGTGCCCCCCCCCCCCGGTACCGGCGGCGCCGCAGCTCCTGCAGGAGGCGCTCGGGGGGGGGCTCCCGCAGCGTGCGCCCCGTGACGGCCGCCAGCTCCTCGGGGCGCAGCTCCTCCAGCGCGTGCCCGGGGGGGCCTGGGGGGGGGGGCAAAAATTATGGGGGGGGGCCCCAAAACCCGGGGGGGTCCCCAAAACCCGGGGGGGTCCCCAAAACCCGGGGGGGGACCCCAAAACCCGCGGGGGGGGGCAGGGTTTGGGCTGGGAGGCCCCCAAAAGGGTTGCCCCCCCCCCCCCCACGAGCCTCATGGCTTTTTGGGGGGGGCATTAATTTTGGGGGGGGGGCATTAATTTGGGGGGGGGCACTTAATTTTGGGCTCCCCCCCCCCAAAAAAAAAGGGACTGGGGGGGTCTCTGGGACCCCTCCCCATGGGAACATTGAAGGGGACCCCCCCCAAAAAAAGACCCCAAATTGGGGGGGGCACACAAAATGCCCCCCCCCCCCCCAAGGGCCCAAGTATATGGGGTGCCCCCCCCAAAGAAAAAGCCCCCCCCCGGGGATAAAATGCCCCCCCCCCAACAACAAAAAGCCCCCCAAGGGGTCCTGAGCACTGAGGGGTCCCCAAAACACGGTGTCCCCCCCCCCAAAAAAAAGCCCCCCCCCAAAAAAAGCCCCCCCCAAAAAAAGCCCCCCCCAAAAAAAAGCCCCCCCCCCAAAAACAGAGGCCCCCCCCCATGGGATCCGGGGGTCCCGATCACTGCGGGGGGGGGTCCCCAAAATGCCCCCCCCCCCCCACCTTCGGGCAGGAAGAAGCGGGCGAGCAGCAGGTCCTCGGGGTAGGGGGCGTCCGGGGGGGGGCTGGGGGGGGGCTCCCCCCCCTCGGGGGGCTTCTCGCACAGCACCAGCACGGCCAGGCGGCGCCCCCCCCCCCGCTCTCGGGGGTCACCTGGGGGGGGGGGGGGGCAAAAAGGGGGGGGGCAAAAAGGGGGGGGTTAGGGGGGGTTTGGGGCATTTGGGGGGGGGTTTGGGGCATTTGGGGGGGGGCGCGGGGGTTTGGGGGGGGGTTGGGGCATTTTGGGGGGGGGCTTGGGGGGGTTTGGGGCATTTTGGGGGGGGTTGGGGGGGTTTGGGGGGGGGGTTAGGGCATTTTGGGGGGGGCTTGGGGGGATTTGGGGGGGGGTTGGGGGGATTTTGGGGGGGGTTTAGGGCATTTTGGGGGGGGTCGGGGGAAATTGGGGGGGGTTTGGGGCATTTTGGGGGGGGTTGGGGGAGTTTTGGGGGGGGTTTAGGGCATTTTGGGGGGGTTGGGGGAGTTTTGGGGGGGGGTTTAGGGCATTTTGGGGGGGTTGGGGGAGTTTTGGGGGGGGTTAGGGCATTTTGGGGGGGGTTGGGGGGAAATTGGGGGGGGTTTAGGGCATTTTGGGGGGGGTCGGGGGGATTTGGGGGGGTTTTAGGGCATTTTGGGGGGGGTCGGGGGAAATTGGGGGGGGTTTGGGCATTTTGGGGGGGCTGGGGGCATTTTGGGGGGGCTGGGGGGGCTTTTAGGGTTATTTGGGGCATTTTGGGGGCGTTTGGTGCGTTTTGGGGGGGATTAGGGCATTTTGGGGCAGTTTGGGGGGGTTGGGGGCAGTTTGGGGCCATTTTGGGGCAGTTTGGGCGGGTTGGGGGCAGTTTGGGCCATTTTGGGGCATTATGGTGCATTGTGGGGGCATTATGATGCGTTTTGGGGCGTTTTCGGGGCATTTTGGGGCGTTTTGGGGCGGTTTTGGGGCGGTTTCAGGGCGTTTTGGGGCATTTCGGGGCGGTATTGGGGCGTTTCGGGGTGGTTTCGGGGCGGTTTTGGGGTGTTTTGGGGCATTTTGGGGCGGTTTCAGGGCGTTTTGGGGCGGTTTCGGGGCATGTTGGGGCATGTTGGGGCATTTTGGGGGCGGTTTCGGGGCATTTTGGGGTGTTTTCGGGGTGTTTCAGGGCGTTTCTGGGCATTTTTGGGCAGTTTCAGGGTGTTTTGGGGCATTTTGGGGCCGTTTCGGGGTGTTGTGGGGCATTTTGGGGCGGTTTCGGGGCGTTTTTGGGGCATTTTGGGGCGTTTTCGGGGCGTTTTGGGGCGGTTTTGGGGCATTTTGGGGCTTTTTTGGGCAGTTTCAGGGTGTTTTGGGGCATTTTGGGGTGTTTTGGGGCATTTTGGGGCCGTTTCGGGGTGTTGTGGGGCATTTTGGGGCGGTTTCGGGGCGGTTTCGGGGCATTTTGGGGCGTTTTCGGGGCGTTTTGGGCAGTTTCAGGGTGTTTTGGGGCATTTTGGGGTGTTTTGGGGCATTTTGGGGCCGTTTCGGGGTGTTGTGGGGCCGTTTCGGGGTGTTGTGGGGCATTTTGGGGCGGTTTCGGGGCATTTTGGGGCGTTTTCGGGCGTTTTGGGGCGGTTTCGGGGCATTTTGGGGCTTTTTTGGGCAGTTTCAGGGTGTTTTGGGGCATTTTGGGGTGTTTTGGGGCATTTTGGGGCCGTTTCGGGGTGTTGTGGGGCATTTTGGGGCGGTTTCGGGGCGTTTTTGGGGCATTTTGGGGCGGTTTCGGGGCATTTTGGGGTGTTTTGGGGCATTTTGGGGCGTTTTGGGGCATTTTGGGGCCGTTTCGGGGCATTTTGGGGCCGTACCTGCAGGAGGAGCCCCAGGGCGTTGCGGTGCCGGGGGGTGTCGACCACCACCACCCGCCCGGGGGCCAGCGCCTTCAGCCCCGCCACCGACTGCGCCATGCGCCGCTGGGGGGGGGGCACGGCCTCAGGACCCCCCCGGGGCCCTCCGTGCCCCCCCCTCGTCCCCACAGCCCCCCCCACCTCCCCCAGTGCCCCCCCCAAAATCCCCAGGTCCCCCCCCAAAAATCCCCCCTCCTGTCCCCCAACGCCCCCCCCATGCCCCCCCCCATGCCCCCCCAAGCCCCCTCCCCAATGGCCCCAGGGCCCCCAATGCCCCCCCCATGTCTCCAGGGCCCCCCAATGCCCCCCAGTGCCCCCCCACGCCCCCCAGTGCCCCCCCATCCCCCCCCCACACCCCCCAGTGCCCCCCCATCCCCCCCCCACACCCCCCAGTGCCCCCCATCCCCTCCCCACGCCCCCCAATCCCCCCCCAAGCCCCCCCATGCCCCCCCAAAGCCCCCCCATGCCCCCCGAAGCCCCCCCATGCCCCCCCCAAAGCCCCCCAAAGCCCCCCGTGCCCCCCCAATCCCCCCCCATGCCCCCAAAGCCCCCCCGTGCCCCCCCCGGCCCCCACCTGCAGCTCCGCCCGTGCCTCCCGCAGCCCCTGCACGGCCTCGAGGTACTGGGGGAGGTCGCCCAGGGCCCCCCCCTCCGGGGGCTCCCCCAGCGCCGCCAGCGCCGCCCGCAGCTCCGCCACGCGCCGCTCCTGGGCCTGGCCCCGAAAACACACCGATGGCCCCAAAACGCCCCGAAACGGCCCCCAAACGCCCCCAGAACCGCCCCAAAACCTGCCATACAGCCCCAAAACGCCCTCAGAACAACCCCAAAACCTGCCATATAGCCCCAAAACGCCCCCAAAACCTGCCATACAGCCCCAAAACGCCCCAAAACCTGCCATACAGCCCCAAAACGCCCCCAAAACGCCCCCAGAACCGCCCCAAAACCTGCCATACAGCCCCAAATGCCCCCAAAACGCCCCCAAAACCTGCCATACAGCCCCAAAACGCCCCCAAAACGCCCCCATAACGCCCCGAAACCTGCCATATAGCCCCAAAACGCCCCCAAAACGCCCCAAAACGCCCCAAAACCTGCCATACAGCCCCAAAACGCCCCCAAAACGCCCCCAGAACTGCCCCAAAACCTGCCATACAGCCCCAAAACGCCCTCAGAACAACCCCAAAACCTGCCATATAGCCCCAAAATGCCCCCAAAACGCCCCCAAAACCTGCCATATAGCCCCAAAACGCCCCCAAAACGCCCCAAAATAGCCCCACAGCCCCCAAACGCCCCCAGAACCACCTCAAAACCTGCCATATGGCCCAGAACAACCCCAAAACCAGCCATATAGCCCCAAAATGCCCCCAAAACGCCCCAAAACAGCCCCACAGCCCCAAAACGCCCCCAGAACCACCCCAAAACCTGCCATATAGCCCCAAAACGCCCCCAAAACGCCCCCAAAACCTGCCATATAGCCCCAAAACGCCCCAAAACCAGCCATACAGCCCCAAAACGCCCCCAAAACGCCCCCAAAACCTGCCAGATAGCCCCAAAACGCCCCCAAAACGCCCCCAGAACCGCCCCAAAACCTACCATATAGCCCCAAATGCCCCCAAACGCCCCCAAAACCTGCCATATAGCCCCAAAACGCCCCCAAAACGCCCCCATAACGCCCCGAAACCTGCCATATAGCCCCAAAACGCCCCAAAACGCCCCAAAACGCCCCAAAACCTGCCATATAGCCCCAAAACGCCCCCAGAACCGCCCCAAAACCTGCCATACAGCCCCAAAACGCCCTCAGAACAACCCCAAAACCTGCCATATAGCCCCAAAATGCTCCCAAAACGCCCCCAAAACCTGCCATACAGCCCCAAAACGCCCCCAAAACGCCCCAAAATAGCCCCACAGCCCCCAAACGCCCCCAGAACCACCTCAAAACCTGCCATATGGCCCCAGAACAACCCCAAAACCAGCCATATAGCCCCAAAATGCCCCCAAAACGCCCCAAAACAGCCCCACAGCCCCAAAACGCCCCCAGAACCACCCCAAAACCTGCCGTATAGCCCCAAAACGCCCCCAAAATCTGCCATATAGCCCCAAAACGCCCCCAAAATGCCCCAAAACCTGCCATATAGCCCCAAAACGCCCCCAAAACGCCCCCAAAACCTGCCATATAGCCCCAAAACGCCCCCAAAATGCCCCAAAACAGCTGCACAGCCCCAAAATGCCCCCAAAACGCCCCAAAACCAGCCATACAGCCCCAAAACGCCCCCAAAATGCCCCAAAACAGCTGCACAGCCCCAAAACGCCCCCAAAACGCCCCAAAATAGCCCCACAGCCCCCAAACGCCCCCAGAACCACCTCAAAACCTGCCATATAGCCCCAAAACGCCCCAAAACCTGCCATACAGCCCCAAAACGCCCCCAAAACGCCCCAAAACAGCCCCACAGCCCCAAAACGCCCCCAGAACCACCTCAAAACCTGCCATATGGCCCCAGAACAACCCCAAAACCAGCCATATAGCCCCAAAATGCCCCCAAAACGCCCCAAAACAGCCCCACAGCCCCAAAACGCCCCCAGAACCACCCCAAAACCTGCCATATAGCCCCAAAACGCCCCCAAAACGCCCCCAAAACCTGCCATACAGCCCCAAAACGCCCCCAAAACGCCCCCAAAACCTGCCATACAGCCCCAAAACGCCCCCAAAACGCCCCCAAAACCTGCCATATAGCCCCAAAACGCCCCCAAAACGCCCCCAGAACCGCCCCAAAACCTGCCATATAGCCCCAAAACGCCCCCAAAACCAGCCATACAGCCCCAAAACGCCCCCAAAACGCCCCCAAAACCTGCCATATAGCCCCAAAACGCCCCCAAAACGCCCCCAGAACCGCCCCAAAACCTGCCATATAGCCCCAAATGCCCCCAAAACGCCCCCAAAACCTGCCATATAGCCCCAAAACGCCCCCAAAACGCCCCCATAACGCCCCGAAACCTGCCATACAGCCCCAAAACGCCCCCAAAACGCCCCCAAAACCTGCCATATAGCCCCAAAACATCCCCAAAACGCCCCCAAAACTTGCCATACAGCCCCAAAACGCCCCCAAAACGCCCCCAAAACCTGCCATACAGCCCCAAAACGCCCCCAAAACCAGCCATACAGCCCGAAAACGCCCCCAAAACACCCCAAAACAGCCGCACAGCCCCAAAACGCCCCCAGAACAACCCCAAAACCTGCCATATGGCCCCAAAACGCCCCCCAAATGCCCCAAAACAGCCCCACAGCCCCCAAACCCCCCCAGAACCACCCCAAAACCAGCCATACAGCCCCAAAACGCCCCCAAAACGCCCCAAAACAGCCCCACAGCCCCAAAACGCCCCAAAACCACCCCCAGAGCCCCAAAACGTCCCCAAAACCACCCCAAATCCCCGTGCCCCCCCCCACGTCCCCAAATTCCCCCCAACCCCCCGCCGTGTCCCCATTACCCCCCCACCCCCCCACCCCCCCAAACCCCCCCGAGCTGCTTCCCCACGCCCCCAGCACCCCAAACCCCCCCCAGACCCCCCCCAAACCCCCCCAAATCCCCCCCGTATCCCCCCCAAACCCCCCGGGACCCCCCCAGGACCCCCCAACCCCCCCCCCAGGGACCCCCCGGCCCCCCCCCAGGGACCCCCCCGGGACCCCCCGAAACCCCCCCCAAACCCCCCGGGACCCCCCCAGGACCCCCCCCCAGGGACCCCCCCGCCCCCCCCCCAGCTGACCGGCGCGTCCCTGCGCAGGGGGAACTCGGAGAAGCTGCTGCGCATCAGGTCCTCGACGCGCAGGGCGGGGGCGCGCAGCAGGCTCAGGATGGTGCCGTAGGTCAGGCGGAACTGGGACTGCAGCCGCGTCGGGCGGCCCTGGGGGGGCCGCGGTCAGCCGGGGGGGGGGCGTTTTATTTTGGGGGGGGGGTTACGGGGTTAGGGGGCCGGGGGGGGCTCACCAGCAGCACGCGGTGCAGGTCGGCCAGCTCGGGCACGGGCCCCTTGCAGAGGATGATGACGGTGCCGGTGGCGTCCAGCCCGCGGCGCCCCGCGCGCCCCGACATCTGCACGTACTCGCCTGGGGGGGGGCGCACGGGGGTGAGCCCCCCCCCATAAAGACCCCAACTCCCCGCCCCATAGCGCCCCACGGCGCCCCATAGCGCCCCATAGCGCCCCATAGCGCCCCATAGGGACCCATAGCGCCAACCCCAGGCGTAGATCCAAAATCTGTGCCACGGATCCCGAACCTGCCCCATAGACCCCGAACCTGCCCCATAGATCCCAAACCTGCCCCATAGATCCCAAACCTGCCCCACAGACCCCGAACCTGCCCCATAGGGTCACCGGACCTGCCCCATAGATCCCAAACCTGCCCCATAGACCCCGAACCTGCCCCATAGGTCCCAAACCTGCCCCATAGGGTCACCAGACCTGCCCCATAGATCCCAAACCTGCCCCATAGATCCCAAACCTGCCCCACAGACCCCGAACCTGCCCCATAGGGTCACCGGACCTGCCCCATAGATCCCAAACCTGCCCCATAGACCCCGAACCTGCCCCATAGGTCCCAAACCTGCCCCATAGGGTCACCAGACCTGCCCCATAGATCCCGAACCTGCCCCATAGACCCCGAACCTGCCCCATAGGTCCCAAACCTGCCCCATAGGGTCACCAGACCTGCCCCATAGATCCCGAACCTGCCCCATAGATCCCAAACCTGCCCCATAGATCCCGAACCTGCCCCATAGATCCTGAACCTGCCCCATAGATCCCGAACCTGCCCCATAGATCCCAAACCTGCCCCATAGATCCCGAACCTGCCCCACAGATCCCGAACCTGCCCCATAGATCCCAAACCTGCCCCACAGATCCCAAACCTGCCCCATAGGGTCACCGGACCTGCCCCATAGACCCCAAACCTGCCCCATAGATCCTGAACCTGCCCCATAGATCCCGAACCTGCCCCATAGATCCCGAACCTGCCCCATAGGGTCACCGGACCTGCCCCACAGATCCCAAACCTGCCCCATAGATCCCAAACCTGCCCCATAGATCCCGAACCTGCCCCATAGGTCCCAAACCTGCCCCACAGACCCTGAACCTGCCCCATAGGGTCACCGAACCTGCCCCATAGATCCCGAACCTGCCCCATAGGGTCACCGGACCTGCCCCATAGATCCCGAACCTGCCCCACAGATCCCGAACCTGCCCCATAGGCCCCAGACCTGCCCCATAGACCCCGAACCTGCCCCATAGGTCCCAAACCTGCCCCACAGACCCTGAACCTGCCCCATAGGGTCACCGAACCTGCCCCATAGATCCCGAACCTGCCCCATAGGGTCACCGGACCTGCCCCATAGATCCCGAACCTGCCCCACAGATCCCGAACCTGCCCCATAGGCCCCAGACCTGCCCCATAGACCCTGAACCTGCCCCACAGGCTCACCAAACCCACCCCATAGACCCCAAAACCTGCCCCATAGACCCACCAAAACCACCCCACACATCCCAAACCTGCCCCACAGACCCCAAACTTGCTCTCCCCTACAGGTACAGCGGGGGGGGGGGGGGGGCACAGGCTGGGCCCTGACCCCCAGGTGCTGCCCCAAAGCTGCCCCACAGGTTACAGCTACCCCATAACTGCCCTACAGCTGCCCCATAGCTACCCCACAGCCTATAGCTGCCCCATGGCTGCCCTATAACTGCCCCATAGCTGCCCCATAGCTGCCCTATAGCTGCCCCATAGCTGCCCTCTAACTGCCCCATGGCCACCCCATGGCCTATAGGTGCCCTATAACTGCCCCATAACTGCCCCATAACTGCCCCATGGCCCATAGCTGCCCCATAACTGCCCCATAGCTGCCCTCTAACTGCCCCATGGCCACCCCATGCCCCATAGCTGCCCCATAGCTGCCCCATAGCTGCCCCATGGCCCCACAGCTGCCCCATAGCTGCCCCATAGCTGCCCCAAGGCCCACGGCTGCCCCATAGCTGCCCCATAACTGCCCCATAACTGCCCTATAACTGCCCCATAGCCCCACAGCTGCCCCATAGCTGCCCTATAGCTGCCCCATAGCTGCCCTCTAACTGCCCCACGGCCACCCCGTGGCCTATAGGTGCCCTATAACTGCCCCATAACTGCCTCATGGCCCATAGCTGCCCCGTAACTGCCCCATAGCTGCCCCATAGCTGTCCCGTAGCTGTCCCATGGCCGCCCCATGCCCCATAGCTGCCCCATAACTGCCCCACGTCCCATAACTGCCCCACAGCTGCCCCATAACTGCCCCACAGCTGCCCCATGGCTGCCCCATGGCTGCCCCACGGCTGCCCCACGGCTGCCCCACGTCCCATAACTGCCCCATAACTGCCCCACAGATGCCCCATGGCTGCCCCACAGCTGCCCCATAACTGCCCCATAACTGCCCCATGGCTGCCCCATGGCTGCCCCACGTCCCATAACTGCCCCACAGCTGCCCCATAACTGCCCCATGGCTGCCCCATAACTGCCCCACGTCCCATAACTGCCCCACAGCTGCCCCATAACTGCCCCATAACTGCCCCACGGCTGCCCCATAACTGCCCCATGCCCCCCGGCCGCCCCGCACCGGGCAGGAGGTCGCGGAAGCCGTTGCCGTCGTGCTTGCGGATGGAGTCGAAGACGACGGTGCGCGCCGGCATGTTCACCCCCATGGCGAACGTCTCGGTGGCGAACAGCACCTGGGGGGCGCGGGGGGGGGGGGGGTTGGGGGGGTCCGTGTGGGGCGGGGGGAGCCCCGGGGACCCCCCCCCCAGCCCCCCCAGCCCCCCGCACCTTGACCAGCCCCTGGCTGAAGAGCATCTCCACCACCTCCTTGAGCAGCGGCAGCACCCCGCCGTGGTGCACCCCGATGCCGCGCTGCAGCAGCTCCGCCATGTGCAGCACCTGGGGGGGCAACAACGCCCCTTCAGGACCCCCAGAGCCCCCCAGAGCCCCTTCAGGTCCCCCAGAGCCCCCCAAAGCCCCTTTAAGCCCCCCCAGAGCCCCCCAAACCCCTTTTAAGCCCCCCCAAACCCCCCTTTAAACCCCTCCAGCCCCCCCAAACGCCATTTAACTCCCCCCAAAGCCCCTTTAAGACCCCTGAGAACCCCCCAATCCCCCTTTAAGCCCCCCAATCCCTCTTTAAGCCCCCCCCAAAGCCCCTTTAAGCCCCCCGAGAGCCCCCCAAGCCCCCTTCAATGCCCCCCAAAGCCCCTTTAAGACCCCTGAGGGCCCCCCAATCCCCCTTTAAGCCCCCCGAGAGCCCCCCAAAGCCCCTTTAAGCCCCCCCCAGAGCCCCCCAAATCCCCTTTAAGCCCCCCCAAACCCCCCTTTAAACCGCTCCAGCACCCCCCAAACCCCCTTAACCTCCTCAAAGCCCCCTTTAATGCCCCCCAGAGCCCCTTTAAGCCCCCCCAAACCCCCTTAACCCCCCCAAGCCCCCTTTAAGCCCCCCCAATCCCCCTTAACCCCCCCAAAGCCCCTTTAAGCCCTCTCAAGCCCCCCAATCCCCCTTTAATGCCCCCCAGAGCCCCTTTAAGCCCCCCAAACCCCCTTAACCCCCCCAAGCCCCCCTTTAACCCCCCCCAAAGCCCCTTTAAGCCCTCTCAAGCCCCCCAATCCCCCTTTAATGCCCCCCAGAGCCCCTCTAACCCCCCTTTAACCCCCCCAAAGCCCCTTTAAGCCCTCTCAAGCCCCCCAATCCCCCTTTAATGCCCCCCAGAGCCCCTCTAACCCCCCCCAAACCCCCCTTTAACCCCCCGAGCCCCCCACCTGGGGCAGGCGGCGGTCGGAGCCGCGCAGGCGGGCGACGCAGCGCTGGAAGAAGGCGCGGATCCGCGCCTTGTCGGCGGCCGAGGCCAGGTCGAGGGAGCCCAGGGCGGCCGCGTGCTCGTCGCAGCGGCTGCGCGAGAAGGTGAAGGCCACCACCGGGAGCTGGCCCCGCTCCCGCAGCACCCCCAGCAGCGCCAGCCAGACCCCCCGGTCCTGGGGGGGGGGGGGAATAAGGGGGGGGTCAGGGGATGGGGAGAGGCCTCGGAGCCCCAAAACAGGGGTGGGAGGGGGGGGGAGAGAGGAGGACTGCGCCCCCCACCCCAAAAAGGTCCCCCTACCCCAAAAGGACCCCCCCCACACACCCCAAAAGGGCCCCCCGTACCCCAAAAGGACCCCCCACACACACCCCAAAAGGCCCCCCCACCCCAAAAGGCCCCCCCACCCCAAAAGGGCCCCCCCCACCCCAAAAGGCCCCCCCCCACCTGCCCGGGGCCGGTGCCCCCCAGGGTGGGCTGCTTGGCCCCGAAGGTCTGCGCGTGTTTGCTCGCCCGCTCCTTCTTGGCCTCCACGGCCGCGTAGTACCTGGGGAGATGGGGGGCAGGCTGTGGGGTGAGGTTATGGGGCAGGGCTGTGGGGCAGGCTATGGGGCAGGCTGTGGGGCAGGGCTATGGGGCAGGGCTGTGGGGCAGGGCTATGGGGCAGGGTTGTGGGGCAGGGCTGTGGGGCAGGGCTATGGGGCAGGGCTGTGGGACAGGGCTATGGGGCAGGCTATGGGGCAGGGCTGTGGGGCAGGGCTGTGGGGCAGGCCGTGGGGCAGGGCCGTGGGGCAGGGCCGTGGGGTGAGGTTATGGGGCAGGTTGTGGGGCAGGGCTGTGGGGCAGGGCTGTGGGGCAGGGCTGTGGGACAGGGCCGGTCCAGAGCCACCCCAACCCCTTCTGTGGGGCTAGCTGTGGGGCAGAGCCAGCCCTAACCCACTTCTATGGGGCTGGTTATGGGGCAGAATGAGCCTTAGCCCACTCTATGGGGCTGGCTGTGGGGCAGAGCCACCCCAACCCCTTCTATGGGGCTGGCTGTGGGGCAGAACGAGCCTTAACCCACTCTATGGGGCTGGCTATGGGGCAGAAGGAACCTTAACCCCCTCTATGGGGCTGGCTATGGGGCAGAGCGAGCCTTAACCCCTCTCTATGGGGCTGGCTATGGGGCAGAGCCACCCCAACCCGCTCTATGAGGCTGGCTATGGGGCAGAAGGAACCTTAACCCCTTCTATGGGGCTGGCTGTGGGGCAGAACGAGCCCTAACCCCTTCTACGGGGCTGGTTATGGGGCAGAGACACCCCCAACCCCTTCTGTGGGGCTGGCTATGGGGCAGAATGAGCCTTAACCCCCTCTATGGGGCCGGCTATGGGGAAGAGCCACCCCAACCCCTTCTATGGAGCTGGTTATGGGGCAGAAGAAACCTTAACCCACTCTATGGGGCTGGCTATGGGGCAGAGCCACCCCAACTCCCTCTATGGGGCTGGCTATAGGGCAAAGCCACTCCAAACCCTTCTATGGGGCTGGCTGTGGGGCAGAACGAGCCCTAACCCCTTCTATGGGGCTGGCTGTGGGGCAGAATAAGCCCTAACTCACTCTGTGGGGGCTGGCTATGGGGCAGAATGAGCCTTAACCCACTCTATGGGGCCGTCTATGGGGCTGGCTATGGGGCAGAGCCACCCCAACCCACTCTATGGGGCCGGCTATGGGGCCGGCTATGGGGCAGAGCCACCCCAACCCACTCTATGGGGCCGGCTATGGGGCAGAGCCACCCCAACCCCTCCCACGCCGCCGGCTACGGGCCACGGGCCAGCTCTGCCCCCGCACGCCGCCGTCCCAACGCCCCTACGGGGCCGCTTATGGGGCAGAACCGGCCCTGCCCCGCGCAGCGCTCCGAGGGGGGCAGTTATGGGGCGGCCGTGGGGGGGCCGTGGGGGGGCCGTGGGGCGCTGTGGGGCTCACCCCTGGGTGTTGAAGGTGCCGCGGGCGTCCAGCAGCAGGAAGAGCTGCTCCCGCGTGCGGGGCCCGTTGCCGGTGTAGAGGAAATGCTCGAGGGGCACCGGGCGCCGCCGCGTGCTGATCACCCGCAGCCGCCGCCGCTTGGTGCGCCTGCGGGGCCGGGGGGGGGACGTGGGGGGGGGCGGCCATGGAGCGGGGGGGGGGCGCGGGACCCCAAAGACCAACCCCCCCCGAGCCCCCCAGTTCCCCCAGGCCACCTGCAGAGCCCACACGTGAACCCCTGACCCCAACAAACCACCCCCAGACACCCCCTGACCCCAATAAACCACCCCCAGAGCCCAATAAACCACCCCCAGAGCCCCCCAGACCCCAATAAACCACCCCCGGACCCCAATAAACCACCCCCTGACCCCAATAAACCACCCCCAGACCCCAATAAACCACCCCCAGAGCCCCCCTGACCCCTATAAACTACCCCCGGACACCCCCAGACCCCAATAAACCACCCCCGGACCCCAATAAACCACCCCCGGACACCCCCAGACCCTAATAAACCACCCCCGGACCCCAATAAACCACCCCCGGACACCCCCGGACCCCAATAAACCACCCCCGGACCCCAATAAACCACCCCCGGACCCCAATAAACCACCCCCGGACCCCAATAAACCACCCCCGGGCCCCAATAAACCACCCCCGGGCCCCAATAAACCACCCCCGGACACCCCCAGACCCCAATAAACCACCCCCAGAGCCACCCAAACCCCTACAAACCACCCCCAGACACCCCCTGACGCCAAAAAACCACCCCCAGACCCCCCAATAAACCACCCCCAGACACCCCCAGACCCCAATAAACCACACCCAGGCCCCAATAAACCACCCCCAGAGCCCTCCTAACCCCAATAAACCACCCCCAGACACCCCCGGACCCCAACAAACCACCCCCGGACCCCAACAAACCACCCCCAGACACCCCCTGACCCCAATAAACCACCCCCAGAGCCCAATAAACCACCCCCAGACCCCAACAAACCACCCCCAGACCCCAACAAACCACTCCCAGACACCCCCTGACCCCAATAAATCACCCCCAGACCCCAATAAACCACCCCCGGACCCCAACAAACCACTCCCAGACACCCCCTGACCCCAATAAACCACCCCCAGACCCCAATAAGCCACCCCCGGACCCCAACAAACCACCCCCAGGCCCCCCAATAAACCACCCCCACAGCCCCAGTCCCCCACAGACCACCCCCACACCCCATAAACAACCCCCGTAGACCCCCTACAGCTCCCCCAGGCGACCCAAAGACCCCCCCAGACAACCCCCAGCCCCCTAAATCCAACCCGCAGACCCCCCCCGCAGCTCCCACAGCCACCCCGTAACACCCCATAGCACCCCGCAACCGCCCCAGGACACCCCACAGCACCCCACAACTGCCCCACAGCCGCCCCACAGCCCCCCCCCCCCGCCTTACCCCACCCACTGGGCGAACTCGAGGGCGTTGGGCACGGTGGCGCTGAGCAGGATGAGCTTGACGTGCTCGGGCAGCATGATCAGCACCTCCTCCCACACCACCCCGCGCTGGGGGGGGGGCAGCAGGGTGGGGGGGGTCAGCCGGGGCGCCCCCCGCCCCATAGACACCCCCCCAGCCCCCCCCGAACCCCCCCAGCCCCACCTCGGCGTCGTTGATGTAGTGCACCTCGTCGAAAATCACCCACTCCAGCTCGCGGATGACGTCGGAGCCGTTGTACAGCATGGAGCTGCCAGAAGATTTTGGGGGTTATTTAGGGCTTTTTGGGGGTTTTCGAAGCTTATTTTTTTCGGGGCTGGGGGGGGGGGGCTCACCGCAGGATCTCGGTGGTCATGATGAGGCAAGAGGCCTCGGGGCGCAGCTGCACGTCGCCCGTCAGCAGCCCCACGTCGCCGAAGGTGGTCTTGAAGTCGCGGAACTTCTGGTTGGAGAGCGCCTTGATGGGCGACGTGTAGATGGTCCTGGGGGCAGCGGGGGCACGGGGGTGTCCCGGGGGGCTCGGGGGTGTCCCGCGGAGGGGGACTGGGGCATCCCGGGGGGCCCGGAGACAGTACGGGGTGGTTTGGGGGGACAGGGAGAGGGCGTTTGGGACCCACGGTTGGGTTTTGGGGGCCCTGGGTTGGGTTTTGGGGTCATGCAGTTGGGTTTGGGGGACCCTGGGTTGGGTTTTGGGGGCCCACGGTTGGGTTTTGGGGGCCCACGGTTGGGTTTCGGGGCTCTACGCTCAGGTTTTGGGGTCATGCAGTTGGGTTTTGGGAGCGTGGGGTTGGGTTTGGGGGACCTACAGTTGGGTTTTGGGCTCTTTACTCAGGTTTTGGGGTCATGCAGTTGAGTTTTGGGGACCCATAGTTGGGTTTTAGGGCCCTCCCCTGGGGTTTTAGCTCCCCTGGGTGGGTTTTGGGGCATTTTAGTTGGATTTTGGCTCTTTCAGTTGGGTTTTGGGACCTTTTAGTTGGGTTTTAACTCCTCCCGTTGGGTTTCTGGACCCTTCCAGTTGGGTTTTAACCCCCCTGGTTGGGTTTTGGGGCCCTCCCGCTGGGTTTCGGGGTCTTTCAGTTGGGTTTTGGGGCGTTTTAGTTGAATTTTAGCCCTTCCAATTGGATTTTGGGGCCCTGCCGTTGAGTTTTAACTCCCCTGATTGGATTTTGGGGCCCTCTGGTTGGGTTTTAGTTTTTCTGGTTGGGTTTTGGGGCCCTCCCCTTGGGTTTCGGGCCCTTCCCGTTGGGTTTTGGCCCTCCTGGATGTGCTTTGGGGTCTTTTAGTTGGGTTTTGGGGTCTTTCAGTTGGGTTTTGGGGCGTCGTAGGTGAATTTTAGCCTTTCCAGTTGGGTCTTGGGACCCTCCCGTTGGGTTTTGGGCTCTTCCAGTTGGGTTTCTGGACCCTCCCGCTGGGTTTTAACTCCCCTGATTGGGTTTTGGGGCCCTTCCAGTTGGGTTTCAGGCCCTCCTGGATGTGCTTTGGGGTCTTTTGGTTGGGTTTTGGACCTCTTTAGCTGGGTTTTGGGGCCCTCCCGTTGGGTTTCGGGGTCTTTCAGTTGGGTTTTGGGGTGTTTTAGTTGTATTTTAGCTCTTCCAGTTGGGTTTTGGGGCCCTCCCGTTGGGTTTCGGGACCCTCCCATTGGGTTTTAGCCCCCCAGGTTGGGTTTCGGGCCCTTCCCGTTGGGTTTTGGCCCTCCTGGATGTGCTTTGGGGTCTTTCAGTTGGGTTTCGGGGCATTTTAGTTGAATTTTAGCTCTTCCAGTTGGGTTTTGGGACCCCCCCGTTGGGTTTTGGGCTCTTCCAGTTGGGTTTCGAGACCCTCCTGTTGGGTTTTAGCCCCCCAGGTTGGGTTTCGGGACCCTCCCATTGAGTTTTAGCCCCCCCCCGTTGGGTTTCAGGACCCCCCCGTTGGGTTTTGGGCTCTTCCAGTTGGGTTTTGGGACCCTCCCATTGGGTTTTGGGACCCTCCCGTTGGGTTTTGGGACCCCCCCGTTGGGTTTTGGGCTCTTCCAGTTGGGTTTCGGGACCCTCCCGTTGAGTTTTATCCCCCCAGGTTGGGTTTCGGGACCCCCCCGTTGGGTTTTGGGCTCTTCCAGTTGGGTTTCGGGACCCTCCCGTTGAGTTTTAGCCCCCCAGGTTGGGTTTCGGGTCCTTCCCATTGGGTTTTTGCCCCCCCAGGTTGGGTTTCGGGACCCCCCCGTTGGGTTTTAGCCCGCCAGGTTGGGTTTCGGGACCCTCCCGTTGGGTTTTGTCCCCCCCCCGTTGGGTTTTGGGCTCTTCCAGTTGGGTTTCGTGACCCTCCCGTTGAGTTTTAGCCCCCCAGGTTGGTTTCGGGACCCCCACGTTGGGTTTCGGGGCCCCCCCGTTGGGTTTTGGGGCCCTCCCATTGGGTTTTGGGGCCCCCCCGTTGGGTTTTGGGCTCTTCCAGTTGGGTTTCGTGACCCTCCCGTTGAGTTTTAGCCCCCCAGGTTGGGTTTCGGGACCCTCCCGTTGGGTTTCACCCCCCCCCGGGTTTTGGCCCCCCCCCAGCCCCCGTTCGGCCCCCCCACGCACCGCGTCATGTGCCGGCGCGCCAGGGCGATGGCGTACTCGGCCACGGCCGTCTTGCCGGCGGAGGTGTGGGCGGCCACCAGCACCGAGTGGCCGCGCTCCAGGCACAGCACCGCCCGCTGCTGGAACGGGTCCAGGCGGAACGGCCACTGGGGGGGGGACGGGGGACGGGGGGGGGTCACCGGGGCAGGGGGGCCACCGCGGGACCCCCCCCTCGGTGGGTATGGGGGGGGTGGGGGGCAACAGGAGCGCCCCCAAACCCCGAAAGAGCCCCCACGTCACGCGAACCCTTCCCCAAAACTCACCTAATTCACCCCAAATCGGCCTCAGAGCCCCCCCCAAGCCCCCCCCCAATTCAATGACCCCCCCCAACCCCATAAATCCCCCCCAAATCCCCCTCCCAACGCCCCCAACCCCATAAATCCCCCCCAAAGGCCCCTCCCAACCCCCCCATCCCATAAATAACCCCCCAAACCCCCCCAAAATCCCCCAACCCCCCCCCAAAATCCCCCAAACCCCCCCAACCCCCCCCCAAAAATCCCCCAACCCCCCCCAAAATCCCCCAACCCCCCCCAAAATTTGTGCCCCCCCCCCCCCCCCCACCTTAAACGCGGGGTCCGGGACCAGCTCCTCGAAGCCCTCCACGGGGGTGCTGGCGTCCTCCTCCACGGCCCACTGCTCCTCGGGGGGGGGCTCCGGGGGGGCTGCGGGGGGGGGCGGGGGGGGCGCCAGCACCTCCTGGGCGAGGGGGGGGGGCAAAAACATCAAGGGGGGGGGCACGGGGACCCCTCCCCAAATAACCCCCCCCCCTCCCCAAAACCCACCTTCATCACCAGCTCCTCCAAGCTGTCGGCGCGCCGTGGGGGGGCCGCGGGGGGGGGCGCCCCCCCCCGGGGCTCCTGGGGGGGTTGGGGGGGGGCGGGGACCCCCCCCGCGCCCCCCCGCGCTCCTCCTCGTCCTCCCCCCCCCCCAGCTCCAGGGTGTCCAAAGTCCCCAAGAGGCCGGAGAGCGACAGCGGGGCCCCCCCGGCTTAATTTGGGGGGGGGGGGCAATAAATTAGGGGGGGTAATAAGGTGGGGGGGGACCTCAGGATGGGGGGGGGGCCTCAGGAT
>NW_028154013.1:70000-77822 GCF_964211835.1 Anser anser | reverse complement strand
GTCCTGTTGAGTGTGGGGTTGCGTAAAGGCTCCCCCAGGGAGTTCACGTGTACCCAAAGGCTTCCGCTGAGAGCACTTTTTGATGGCAGAAAGTGGCACCGTACGTGTTTTTTCGGGTCTAACTCGGGTTGAGCTTCTTGTTCCGGTTAGGGTTATGTTTAGGGTTGTTAGGAAAGAGTGAAGACGCAGAGTCCTGTTGAGTGTGGGGTTGCGTAAAGGCTCCCCCAGGGAGTTCAGGTGTACCCAAAGGCTTCCGCTGAGAGCACTTTTTGATGGTAGAAAGTGGCACCGTACGTGTTTTTTCGGGTCTAACTCGGGTTCAGCTTCTTGTTGCGGTTAGGGTTATGTTTAGGGTTGTTAGGAAAGAGTGAAGACGCAGAGTCCTGTTGAGTGTGGGGTTGCGTAAAGGCTCCCCCAGGGAGTTCAGGTGTACCCAAAGGCTTCCGCTGAGAGCACTTTTTGATGGCAGAAAGTGGCACCGTACGTGTTTTTTCGGGTCTAACTCGGGTTGAGCTTCTTGTTGCGGTTAGGGTTATGTTTAGGGTTGTTAGGAAAGAGTGAAGACGCAGAGTCCTGTTGAGTGTGGGGTTGCGTAAAGGCTCCCCCAGGGAGTTCAGGTGTACCCAAAGGCTTCCGCTGAGAGCACTTTTTGATGGCAGAAAGTGGCACCGTACGTGTTTTTTCGGGTCTAACTCGGGTTCAGCTTCTTGTTGCGGTTAGGGTTATGTTTAGGGTTGTTAGGAAAGAGTGAAGACGCAGAGTCCTGTTGAGTGTGGGGTTGCGTAAAGGCTCCCCCAGGGAGTTCAGGTGTACCCAAAGGCTTCCGCTGAGAGCACTTTTTGATGGCAGAAAGTGGCACCGTACGTGTTTTTTCGGGTCTAACTCGGGTTGAGCTTCTTGTTGCGGTTAGGGTTATGATTAGGGTTGTTAGGAAAGAGTGAAGACGCAGAGTCCTGTTGAGTGTGGGGTTGCGTAAAGGCTCCCCCAGGGAGTTCAGGTGTACCCAAAGGCTTCCGCTGAGAGCACTTTTTGATGGCAGAAAGTGGCACCGTACGTGTTTTTTCGGGTCTAACTCGGGTTCAGCTTCTTGTTGCGGTTAGGGTCATGTTTAGGGTTGTTAGGAAGGAGTGAAGACGCAGAGTCCTGTTGAGTGTGGGGTTGCGTAAAGGCTCCCCCAGGGAGTTCAGGTGTACCCAAAGGCTTCCGCTGAGAGCACTTTTTGATGGCAGAAAGTGGCACCGTACGTGTTTTTTCGGGTCTAACTCGGGTTCAGCTTCTTGTTGCGGTTAGGGTTATGTTTAGGGTTGTTAGGAAAGAGTGAAGACGCAGAGTCCTGTTGAGTGTGGGGTTGCGTAAAGGCTCCCCCAGGGAGTTCAGGTGTACCCAAAGGCTTCCGCTGAGAGCACTTTTTGATGGCAGAAAGTGGCACCGTACGTGTTTTTTCGGGTCTAACTCGGGTTCAGCTTCTTGTTGCGGTTAGGGTTATGTTTAGGGTTGTTAGGAAAGAGTGAAGACGCAGAGTCCTGTTGAGTGTGGGGTTGCGTAAAGGCTCCCCCAGGGAGTTCAGGTGTACCCAAAGGCTTCCGCTGAGAGCACTTTTTGATGGCAGAAAGTGGCACCGTACGTGTTTTTTCGGGTCTAACTCGGGTTCAGCTTCTTGTTGCGGTTAGGGTTATGTTTAGGGTTGTTAGGAAAGAGTGAAGACGCAGAGTCCTGTTGAGTGTGGGGTTGCGTAAAGGCTCCCCCAGGGAGTTCACGTGTACCCAAAGGCTTCCGCTGAGAGCACTTTTTGATGGCAGAAAGTGGCACCGTACGTGTTTTTTCGGGTCTAACTCGGGTTGAGCTTCTTGTTCCGGTTAGGGTTATGTTTAGGGTTGTTAGGAAAGAGTGAAGACGCAGAGTCCTGTTGAGTGTGGGGTTGCGTAAAGGCTCCCCCAGGGAGTTCAGGTGTACCCAAAGGCTTCCGCTGAGAGCACTTTTTGATGGCAGAAAGTGGCACCGTACGTGTTTTTTCGGGTCTAACTCGGGTTCAGCTTCTTGTTGCGGTTAGGGTTATGTTTAGGGTTGTTAGGAAAGAGTGAAGACGCAGAGTCCTGTTGAGTGTGGGGTTGCGTAAAGGCTCCCCCAGGGAGTTCAGGTGTACCCAAAGGCTTCCGCTGAGAGCACTTTTTGATGGCAGAAAGTGGCACCGTACGTGTTTTTTCAGGTCTAACTCGGGTTGAGCTTCTTGTTCCTGTTAGGGTTATGTTTAGGGTTGTTAGGAAAGAGTGAAGACGCAGAGTCCTGTTGAGTGTGGGGTTGCGTAAAGGCTCCCCCAGGGAGTTCAGGTGTACCCAAAGGCTTCCGCTGAGAGCACTTTTTGATGGCAGAAAGTGGCACCGTACGTGTTTTTTCGGGTCTAACTCGGGTTCAGCTTCTTGTTGCGGTTAGGGTTATGTTTAGGGTTGTTAGGAAAGAGTGAAGACGCAGAGTCCTGTTGAGTGCGGGGTTGCGTAAAGGCTCCCCCAGGGAGTTCAGGTGTACCCAAAGGCTTCCGCTGAGAGCACTTTTGGATGGCAGAAAGTGGCACCGTACGTGTTTTTTCGGGTCTAACTCGGGTTCAGCTTCTTGTTGCGGTTAGGGTTATGTTTAGGGTTGTTAGGAAAGAGTGAAGACGCAGAGTCCTGTTGAGTGTGAGGTTGCGTAAAGGCTCCCCCAGGGAGTTCAGGTGTACCCAAAGGCTTCCGCTGAGAGCACTTTTTGATGGCAGAAAGTGGCACCGTACGTGTTTTTTCGGGTCTAACTCGGGTTCAGCTTCTTGTTGCGGTTAGGGTTATGTTTAGGGTTGTTAGGAAAGAGTGAAGACGCAGAGTCCTGTTGAGTGTGGGGTTGCGTAAAGGCTCCCCCAGGGAGTTCAGGTGTACCCAAAGGCTTCCGCTGAGAGCACTTTTGGATGGCAGAAAGTGGCACCGTACGTGTTTTTTCGGGTCTAACTCGGGTTCAGCTTCTTGTTGCGGTTAGGGTTATGTTTAGGTTTGTTAGGAAAGAGCGAAGACGCAGAGTCCTGTTGAGTGTGGGGTTGCGTAAAGGCTCCCCCAGGGAGTTCAGGTGTACCCAAAGGCTTCCGCTGAGAGCACTTTTTGATGGCAGAAAGTGGCACCGTACGTGATTTTTCGGGTCTAACTCGGGTTCAGCTTCTTGTTGCGGTTAGGGTTATGTTTAGGGTTGTTAGGAAAGAGTGAAGACGCAGAGTCCTGTTGAGTGTGGGGTTGCGTAAAGGCTCCCCCAGGGAGTTCAGGTGTACCCAAAGGCTTCCGCTGAGAGCACTTTTTGATGGCAGAAAGTGGCACCGTACGTGTTTTTTCGGGTCTAACTCGGGTTCAGCTTCTTGTTGCGGTTAGGGTTATGTTTAGGGTTGTTAGGAAAGAGTGAAGACGCAGAGTCCTGTTGAGTGTGGGGTTGCGTAAAGGCTCCCCCAGGGAGTTCAGGTGTACCCAAAGGCTTCCGCTGAGAGCACTTTTTGATGGCAGAAAGTGGCACCGTACGTGTTTTTTCGGGTCTAACTCGGGTTCAGCTTCTTGTTGCGGTTAGGGTTATGTTTAGGGTTGTTAGGAAAGAGCGAAGACGCAGAGTCCTGTTGAGTGTGGGGTTGCGTAAAGGCTCCCCCAGGGAGTTCAGGTGTACCCAAAGGCTTCCGCTGAGAGCACTTTTTGATGGCAGAAAGTGGCACCGTACGTGTTTTTTCGGGTCTAACTCGGGTTCAGCTTCTTGTTGCGGTTAGGGTTATGTTTAGGGTTGTTAGGAAAGAGTGAAGACGCAGAGTCCTGTTGAGTGTGGGGTTGCGTAAAGGCTCCCCCAGGGAGTTCAGGTGTACCCAAAGGCTTCCGCTCAGAGCACTTTTTGATGGCAGAAAGTGGCACCGTACGTGTTTTTTCGGGTCTAACTCGGGTTCAGCTTCTTGTTGCGGTTAGGGTTATGTTTAGGGTTGTTAGGAAAGAGTGAAGACGCAGAGTCCTGTTGAGTGTGGGGTTGCGTAAAGGCTCCCCCAGGGAGTTCAGGTGTACCCAAAGGCTTCCGCTGAGAGCACTTTTTGATGGCAGAAAGTGGCACCGTACGTGTTTTTTCGGGTCTAACTCGGGTTCAGCTTCTTGTTGCGGTTAGGGTTATGTTTAGGGTTGTTAGGAAAGAGTGAAGACGCAGAGTCCTGTTGAGTGTGGGGTTGCGTAAAGGCTCCCCCAGGGAGTTCAGGTGTACCCAAAGGCTTCCGCTGAGAGCACTTTTTGATGGCAGAAAGTGGCACCGTACGTGTTTTTTCGGGTCTAACTCGGGTTGAGCTTCTTGTTGCGGTTAGGGTTATGTTTAGGGTTGTTAGGAAAGAGTGAAGACGCAGAGTCCTGTTGAGTGTGGGGTTGCGTAAAGGCTCCCCCAGGGAGTTCACGTGTACCCAAAGGCTTCCGCTGAGAGCACTTTTTGATGGCAGAAAGTGGCACCGTACGTGTTTTTTCGGGTCTAACTCGGGTTCAGCTTCTTGTTGCGGTTAGGGTTATGTTTAGGGTTGTTAGGAAAGAGTGAAGACGCAGAGTCCTGTTGAGTGTGGGGTTGTGTAAAGGCTCCCCCAGGGAGTTCAGGTGTACCCAAAGGCTTCCGCTGAGAGCACTTTTTGATGGCAGAAAGTGGCACCGTACGTGTTTTTTCGGGTCTAACTCGGGTTGAGCTTCTTGTTCCTGTTAGGGTTATGTTTAGGGTTGTTAGGAAAGAGTGAAGACGCAGAGTCCTGTTGAGTGTGGGGTTGCGTAAAGGCTCCCCCAGGGAGTTCACGTGTACCCAAAGGCTTCCGCTGAGAGCACTTTTTGATGGCAGAAAGTGGCACCGTACGTGTTTTTTCGGGTCTAACTCGGGTTCAGCTTCTTGTTGCGGTTAGGGTTATGTTTAGGGTTGTTAGGAAAGAGTGAAGACGCAGAGTCCTGTTGAGTGTGGGGTTGCGTAAAGGCTCCCCCAGGGAGTTCAGGTGTACCCAAAGGCTTCCGCTGAGAGCACTTTTTGATGGCAGAAAGTGGCACCGTACGTGTTTTTTCGGGTCTAACTCGGGTTCAGCTTCTTGTTGCGGTTAGGGTTATGTTTAGGGTTGTTAGGAAAGAGTGAAGACGCAGAGTCCTGTTGAGTGTGAGGTTGCGTAAAGGCTCCCCCAGGGAGTTCAGGTGTACCCAAAGGCTTCCGCTGAGAGCACTTTTGGATGGCAGAAAGTGGCACCGTACGTGTTTTTTCGGGTCTAACTCGGGTTCAGCTTCTTGTTGCGGTTAGGGTTATGTTTAGGGTTGTTAGGAAAGAGTGAAGACGCAGAGTCCTGTTGAGTGTGGGGTTGCGTAAAGGCTCCCCCAGGGAGTTCAGGTGTACCCAAAGGCTTCCGCTGAGAGCACTTTTTGATGGCAGAAAGTGGCACCGTACGTGTTTTTTCGGGTCTAACTCGGGTTCAGCTTCTTGTTGCGGTTAGGGTTATGTTTAGGGTTGTTAGGAAAGAGTGAAGACGCAGAGTCCTGTTGAGTGTGGGGTTGCGTAAAGGCTCCCCCAGGGAGTTCAGGTGTACCCAAAGGCTTCCGCTGAGAGCACTTTTGGATGGCAGAAAGTGGCACCGTACGTGTTTTTTCGGGTCTAACTCGGGTTCAGCTTCTTGTTGCGGTTAGGGTTATGTTTAGGGTTGTTAGGAAAGAGTGAAGACGCAGAGTCCTGTTGAGTGTGGGGTTGCGTAAAGGCTCCCCCAGGGAGTTCAGGTGTACCCAAAGGCTTCCGCTGAGAGCACTTTTTGATGGCAGAAAGTGGCACCGTACGTGTTTTTTCGGGTCTAACTCGGGTTCAGCTTCTTGTTGCGGTTAGGGTTATGTTTAGGGTTGTTAGGAAAGAGCGAAGACGCAGAGTCCTGTTGAGTGTGGGGTTGCGTAAAGGCTCCCCCAGGGAGTTCAGGTGTACCCAAAGGCTTCCGCTGAGAGCACTTTTTGATGGCAGAAAGTGGCACCGTACGTGTTTTTTCGGGTCTAACTCGGGTTCAGCTTCTTGTTGCGGTTAGGGTTATGTTTAGGGTTGTTAGGAAAGAGTGAAGACGCAGAGTCCTGTTGAGTGTGGGGTTGCGTAAAGGCTCCCCCAAGGAGTTCAGGTGTACCCAAAGGCTTCCGCTGAGAGCACTTTTTGATGGCAGAAAGTGGCACCGTACGTGTTTTTTCGGGTCTAACTCGGGTTCAGCTTCTTGTTGCGGTTAGGGTTATGTTTAGGGTTGTTAGGAAAGAGTGAAGACGCAGAGTCCTGTTGAGTGTGGGGTTGCGTAAAGGCTCCCCCAGGGAGTTCAGGTGTACCCAAAGGCTTCCGCTGAGAGCACTTTTTGATGGCAGAAAGTGGCACCGTACGTGTTTTTTCGGGTCTAACTCGGGTTCAGCTTCTTGTTGCGGTTAGGGTTATGTTTAGGGTTGTTAGGAAAGAGTGAAGACGCAGAGTCCTGTTGAGTGTGGGGTTGCGTAAAGGCTCCCCCAGGGAGTTCAGGTGTACCCAAAGGCTTCCGCTGAGAGCACTTTTTGATGGCAGAAAGTGGCACCGTACGTGTTTTTTCGGGTCTAACTCGGGTTCAGCTTCTTGTTCCTGTTAGGGTTATGTTTAGGGTTGTTAGGAAAGAGTGAAGACGCAGAGTCCTGTTGAGTGTGGGGTTGCGTAAAGGCTCCCCCAGGGAGTTCACGTGTACCCAAAGGCTTCCGCTGAGAGCACTTTTTGATGGCAGAAAGTGGCACCGTACGTGTTTTTTCGGGTCTAACTCGGGTTCAGCTTCTTGTTGCGGTTAGGGTTATGTTTAGGGTTGTTAGGAAAGAGTGAAGACGCAGAGTCCTGTTGAGTGTGGGGTTGCGTAAAGGCTCCCCCAGGGAGTTCAGGTGTACCCAAAGGCTTCCGCTGAGAGCACTTTTTGATGGCAGAAAGTGGCACCGTACGTGTTTTTTCGGGTCTAACTCGGGTTGAGCTTCTTGTTGCGGTTAGGGTTATGTTTAGGGTTGTTAGGAAAGAGTGAAGACGCAGAGTCCTGTTGAGTGTGAGGTTGCGTAAAGGCTCCCCCAGGGAGTTCAGGTGTACCCAAAGGCTTCCGCTGAGAGCACTTTTGGATGGCAGAAAGTGGCACCGTACGTGTTTTTTCGGGTCTAACTCGGGTTGAGCTTCTTGTTGCGGTTAGGGTTATGTTTAGGGTTGTTAGGAAAGAGTGAAGACGCAGAGTCCTGTTGAGTGTGGGGTTGCGTAAAGGCTCCCCCAGGGAGTTCAGGTGTACCCAAAGGCTTCCGCTGAGAGCACTTTTTGATGGCAGAAAGTGGCACCGTACGTGTTTTTTCGGGTCTAACTCGGGTTCAGCTTCTTGTTGCGGTTAGGGTTATGTTTAGGGTTGTTAGGAAAGAGTGAAGACGCAGAGTCCTGTTGAGTGTGGGGTTGCGTAAAGGCTCCCCCAGGGAGTTCAGGTGTACCCAAAGGCTTCCGCTGAGAGCACTTTTGGATGGCAGAAAGTGGCACCGTACGTGTTTTTTCGGGTCTAACTCGGGTTCAGCTTCTTGTTGCGGTTATGTTTAGGGTTGTTAGGAAAGAGTGAAGGCGCAGAGTCCTGTTGAGTGTGGGGTTGCGTAAAGGCTCCCCCAGGGAGTTCAGGTGTACCCAAAGGCTTCCGCTGAGAGCACTTTTTGATGGCAGAAAGTGGCACCGTACGTGTTTTTTCGGGTCTAACTCGGGTTCAGCTTCTTGTTGCGGTTAGGGTTATGTTTAGGGTTGTTAGGAAAGAGCGAAGACGCAGAGTCCTGTTGAGTGTGGGGTTGCGTAAAGGCTCCCCCAG